>NC_136907.1:18515399-18583748 GCF_949606895.1 Notothenia rossii
CAGGCCGGGAATTATACACCCAGCCAGGCCATACCAGTTTGTTTTGGGGGCGTTTTGCTGGATGTATCGTCAATATCTACAACTTTGCTGCCCTACTCAGTTGCAATTTCCCTTGTGCTGGACCCTGAATCTTGACTTGTCTCGTCAACCTCCTCAGCATCTGCTGGTACTGAATAAGAACCAGCATTGTGATGGATTAAACTCTGATCAATAACTAACTTATTGAGAGAACATGAACTTGCTTATACTGTTGTCATCACATTTCCTTTGGTTTTCTTCAGTGTCAGTCATAGCTGAAACAGTTTCCTCTGTACCTGCCAGTTCTGTCCACTGAGCTCTGCATCTCTCCCTCAGGGCCATCACCATCAGCATCATCTGATAGTGTTACTGAATAAGGAGAACATGTAATCATTACATTAACAACTATGTATGAAACAACATGATTCAAGAACATATATTATACAACACTTATTTTATCACTTAGTTGACCCTGTATTTGCATGGCCTAATACCATAATGATTGTCTTCCCTTTAGACAACATAACTATCTCAAGTTATTCACTCACAGTATGAGAGGTTTGTATAAAGTTAGCTGCAGTCTAACGGTTATACATATATTTGCCTTGAGCAGTGGTTCTCAAAGTGGGGGGCGCGCCCCCCCTGGGGGGCGCAGAGGCATACCAGGGGGGGCGCGGGAGACCAGAAGGAAAAATGGTAAAAATAAAAAATGTAAAAGATAAAAAAATAAAAAATCATAAATTGAAAAATTATTTAATCGAAAATAATATGATGCAGTACTATTACGTCTGGGTCTCTGTGTTTCATTCAAGCTCGGCTCTGTGTGTGTGTGGAACGAGCCATTTTGTGTGTGCGAGCGAGAGAGAGAGAGCGCACTGGTACCGGGGATCGTTGTTGTTAGCTTCTGGTGCTAGCGAGCTACGCTAACGGATATAAGGAGCTTTTTCAACAACAAAGTGGAGGAGAGTCCTCTCCTGTCAGACTGAGAGACTCAGTGAGCTAAAGCAGGGGTTCCCAACCTTTATTGTGCCAAGGACCGGCAGATACATTAAAAAAAATTCGCGGACCGGTTGTCAATTTTAGCTGATTTTAATATTTACTCACCAGCAGGTGGCAACAGAGGCTAATTGTTTTTAACAGCCTGAAGAAATACTAATATGCATCCAAAACATATTAATAACGTTTAAAACCAGGATACAATTAAAACTAAAAATTAGGACCGCTTTACAAATATTAATATAATATATAATATAATATAGCCTAATATGGCAATATCAGGCTGTTACATTGTATGTAACAAATAATAGAGCAATATGCATCCAAAGCATATTAACAAAGTTTAAAACCAGGATACAATCAAAACAAATTAGGACCACTGTACACATATTGATATAACTGAAATGTCAGGGAGACCCCTAGGCTTGTTTGCCAGCCATAATAACGTCATACCGGGGCGTTCGTTCCGGTGCACTCCGACAGCATTTAGAACTACATCGAGATTAAGATTAAACTAACTTCTTTTGGGAACACCCACATACCTATGGAGTTGGCCAGATGTGTGTAAATTACTGTTCATGGTAATTTGAAAACAAATGCCATTGTTGGACACACACAAACACACCGAACATACACACACACACAGCGGAGCTGAGCAGAGCACATACACACACACACATCATGTGCCTTTGTTACCGGACATTTCCTTCATACAACGATTAATAGGGGTAATAATCAGGCCGTTCGGTGTGTGTGTATGAAACGTAGCAGCCTGCAGTGGGGAACACAGTGAAGGCTGTGTGTACACGCTGGTGCTGCACTTCTCAGAGGCTGCCTCCTGATGCTGCAGCCATTTCATGAAGTGAAGGAGGTTTTACAAATAAAAAAAATAGCTCTACACCCCTGGCCGCAATGTCCTTAAAATGAAGTCCGAGTTCGAAATATATCTCAAATAATGTATGCACTGCCACTTCCCCACATAAACATAACAGTCTGCGATTAAACGGTTGTCCCCTGTGTGCTCCACTTCCTATTGGCGCACCGGTAACTTTCTCTGTGCATAAATGAACAATGATAACATATTTTTAAATATGTTATCATTGTGATCATCTAATTCTGAAAATATTACGATAAACTCACAGCCATTAAGCGGCCCGGCAGTAACACCTCCACGGCCCGGTACCGGTCCGCGGACCGGGGGTTGGGAACCCCTGAGCTAAAGGACTCTCAGTGTTTAGATAGTTCACTTTAGTCTAAGTTATCTCAGTGGGTCTCAAACGGTTTGGTCACGATTAATGTAATCAATTATTTCTGAGGCACATGTTTATATGATCATTATAGTTATATATAAGAGAATAAATGAAAAACAGGTATGAAATACTATATGGCAGTAAAACAAGAATAACGTTTAAAAGGGTGATTTGTAAAATATCCATAAAGAAAAAGTAAATCTGTTTACAGTTCTGTTTCATATGGGTGTTGAGAGATGTATCCATAGATCTCTTCATTTTGCTCTCAAAGTGCTCCAGATTGGTGCATTTAACTTCAATATTTAAAAATAAATCTTCCCGGGGGAGCTTGCCCCCAGACCCCCCTATGTGAGGTCCACACACCACCTATAAAAATAGCACTTTACCCTATGCCGTGAGCTGATTAGCGAGCCTTCATTGTAACTGTCTCACTGTGTATATGCGTGGGGAATGTTGCAGTAGAAAATTCCACTGTAGCGCCCGGTACATTAATGGGAAACCCTAAATGTTTGAGCACCCTCTATGAAACGTCAAGCTACCCCACAGCACCCCCAAAATAAATTTCTGGCGCCGCCACTGAGCCTGACTATTTGTGTTGGGGGGGCCCGACTTTTTTTTTTCTCCAAAGGGGGGGCCTGACAGAAAAAGTTTGAGAATCACTGGCCTTGAGTAACATTAAGGATACAGGACTGTCTCAGAAAATTAGAATATTGTGATAAAGTTCTTTATTTTCTGTAATGCAATTAAAAAAACAAAAATGTCATACATTCTGGATTCATTACAAATCAACTGAAATATTGCAAGCCTTTTATTATTTTAATATTGCTGATTATGGCATACAGCTTAAGAAAACTCAAATATCCTATCTCTAAATATTAGAATATCATGAAAAAGTATACTAGTAGGGTGTTCAACGAATCACTTGAATCGTCTAATTAACTCGAAACACCTGCAAGGGTTTCCTGAGCCTTGAAAAACACTCAGCTTGGTTCAGTAAACTAAATCACAAGTATGGGGAAGACTGCTGATCTGACTGCTGTCCAGAGGACCGTCATTGACACCCTCCATCAGGAGGGTAAGACACAAAAAGAAATTTCTCAAAGAGCAAGCTGTTCACAGAGTGCAGTTTCAAAGCACATCCACAAAAAGTCTGTTGGAAGGGGGAAATGTGGCAGGAAACGCTGCACAACCAAGAGAGATGACCGCAGCCTTAACAGCATTGTGAAGAAGAGTCGCTTCCAGAATTTGGGGGAGCTTCAAAGACAGTGGACTGAAGCTGGAGTCCAGGTATCAAAAGTCACTGTTCACAGACGTGTCCGGGAAATGGGCTACAATAGCCGTATTCCCATGGTCAAGCCACTTCTGAACTCAAGACAACGGAAGAGGCGTCTGACTTGGGCTAAGGAAAAGAAGCACTGGACAGTTGCACAGTGGTCCAAAGTCCTCTTTTCAGACGAAAGCAAGTTTTGTATTTCATTTGGAAGTCAAGGCGCCAGAGTCTGGAGAAAGGCTGGAGAGGAGCAAAATCCAAGTTGCTTGAAATCCAGTGTGAAGTTCCCACAGTCAGCGATGGTTTGGGGAGCCATGTCAGCTGCTGGTGTTGGTCCACTGTGTTTCATCAAGCCCAGAGTAAATGCAGCTGTGTACCAAGAGATTTTAGAGCACTACATGCTTCCGTCTGCTGAAAAGCTCTATGGAGATGAGGAATTCATTTTCCAGCATGATCTGGCACCTGCCCACAGTGCCAAAACCACCAGTAACTGGTGTACTGACCATGGCATTACTGTCCTCGATTGGCCTGCAAATTCCCCTGACCTGAACCCCATAGAGAATATGTGGGGTATTGTGAAGAAGAAGCTGAAAGACACCAGACCCAACAATGCTAATGAGCTAAAGGCCGCTATTGAAGCATCCTGGGCATCCATAACACCTCAGCAATGCCACAGGCTGATTGCCTCCATGCCACGCCGCATTGATGCAGTAATCCGTGCAAAAGGATTCCCAACCAAGTACTGAGTGCGTTAATGGACATTTTCAAATGTTTGATTGTGTTTTGCTGTTATAAATCTTTTTTTTTTACTTGGTCTGAGGAACTATTCTAATTTTTTGAGACAGTCCTGTATGTTTGGGTTTTGTGTAGCTTTATAGTCTCCAGCCACACAGAGCCTGCCACTAAATTAGCATTGGACTGAGAAACTGTTTTGTTGACAGTCGATGTGCTATCAGGCTACAATATAGAAAGAAAAGTTGCTCATATAGTGGCACTGACACTAGAAAAGTGGATCACATCACTCCGGTTCTGAGATCATTACACTGGCTTCCAGTCTGCCAAAGAATTGATTTTAAAATACTACTGCTGGTTTTTAAATCACTAAATGGCTTAGGACCGTGGTATAGACTACCTACTCCATCACTATGAAGCCTCAAGGAATCTCAGGTCTTCTGGGTCGGGTCTGCTCTCTGTTCCGAGAATAACCACTAAACATGGAAAAGCAGCTTTTAAGCCACAACAATTTGGAACAAACTGCCTATATCATGCACGTCCGCCGAAACAATTCCTATTTTTAAATCCAGACTAAAAACGCACCTATTTGCCGCTGTATTCTGTACCTGCTGTGTTTATTTATTTATTTTATTTCATTACCTTTGCTTATTATGCCTGTTTTTAAATGCCTTTTTTATAATGTATTTGTTCTTAAATGTCTTTTGCTTTTAATCTGCAAAGCACTTTGAATCGCTACGTGCTGAAAAGTGCTATATAAATAAAATTGCCTTGCCTTGCCATAATGTTCACTCACTTACTTTCTCTATACCATACGGGGGTTCTGAATATATCAGTGATTTTAACACATTTCGCTGCCTTTTTGTTGCAGGATGGGGGCCCATCCTTCCACAATAATTAACCTTGCCGTCACTTTCAGTCGGTCCAGTCCAAACTAATTTAAACAGCAGCGCGCTGGTCTCGTGAGAAACGGAGAGTGGAACAACCAATCACATCTTCAATATTCTCCTGAAATTGAAATGTGCCCATTCGTAGTCTGACAGGTGCGTGGTTCTCACTGCGCCTCATGACCAGTGTTGGGTGTAACGCGTTACAAAAGTAACGGAGTTACAGTAATATATTACTTTTTGCTGTAACGAAGTAATGTAACGCATTACTAATGAAATGTGGGTAATATATTACCCGTTACAATGCTCAGTAACGCAGTTACAACACATTTTAACCCGAAATTAAATGGTGTTTTGTTTTTTAAGAATGTACTAACATAGCGAGACATTCCGACACCGGACAAATTGTGCGGGTAGATAAGTAAACCTGGTGTTTACCCTTCAGGCTTCGCGTCGAGATCTTCGGGGAAGTTGAACGTTATGCAACCATTCAAAAAAGAGAACGTAGCGAAAAATACTAACAACAAATTGTGTCAGGTGCGCCTGACCTGCTCCGCTGCGCGTGCATCATTTCCAAAGTGCTTCCACAGCAGTGACACACATCTGATCTGTGGATAATCATTTATACGAAAATGGTTAAAGCAACCATCACTAAACGCCAGCAACACTGCATCTACTGCAGACAGTAGCAACAGGTCAGATGCGGACATCACGTTACCCTCCGTTGTGGACACTAGCTTACTCCCGCCTGACTCGCCGGCCCCGGAGCAGCAGTCTTCGTCGCCCGAAACTACGCCGCCCCTCTGCGGCCCGCAGGTGCCAGGTATATCTAAACAACTACCCGCCTGTACAGTGGGGTAAGGCGGTCATTTTGCAGCTTGTGGTATAAAAATAGACAATGGCTAGAATATTCATTTGAAAATAGTACCATATTCTGACATGCCTTTAGAAATGTTGGGTCAAAAATAATGCATACAATAGCACAGATGCCTTCACCACGAATGGCTAAAAAATGCCTTCACCACGAATGGCTAAAAAAATATCTCATATCCCAAGCTTATTATCAACGAGCTGATGTTGCAGCTGAAATGTTCTCCAGGTCACAAATTCAACCTCACATGATGATGTGATACCAGTTTTCAAGCACAGTAAATATTCTCTTCCCATCGTATATGATGGGACCAAGGTGATGATGTAGTAGGCTACATGGTTTTAATAATACTTTTGCCTTTCAATGTTTGCCATTTCAAACCATGAGCATGGTTTAAATAATATTTGCCTTGATTTACAATATGTTAACCTTCATTATAGTCCTTGACAGCGGTCTGTACTGCTGTATTAACAATGTGTCACATGTTAAGAATTTACAATCAGAATCGAGTATTCAACTAAGCCCTGTAATACAAGTTGTTAGTAGCCTTAAGGGCCTACACAGTTGCTATGCTATACCACATTACCCTTCACTGGATGCATAATGAGCTGCACTAAACTACATTTTAGCATTTAAAATACCTAGCTATTCTTTTGCGGTTATTTTGGTGAAAGTAACTAAAAAGTAACTAAAGTAGTGTAACTCATTACATTTCAGAGACAGTAATATTGTAATGTAACTTATTACTTTCAAAAGAGAGTAATAAGTAATATGTAATATATTACATTTTGGAAGTAACTTGCCCAACACTGCTCATAACGGTGCAACTTTGAACAACTTCACAAATATATGCCGCATTAATGGATTTGGCCTGCAGTCACCGCATCTGGGCTGAATTAAACACGTATTATTTTAGTCCTGTGTGTTTTTTAGATGCCATGTCAGCAGGCCACATCATATTATGCCAGCGTTGCGTTCACAATAGGGGTGGGCGGATCGATCCCAAAATATCGATACTTCCGATATTACGTTACGTTTTAAAATATCGATACTAGAGCCAATAGGATCGATACTTTTATAATTTTTTCCCCGTCTCCTCTACTCGTCAATTTCTTCAAAAAACTATGTGCAGAAGAACACAAGTATGCTCTTTTCTTCTCTCTCCACTGCTGTCCTCCTCTCCTGGAGGCTCGCGAACGTGTAGCGCGCTCCCTGCCTGAACACCGATTATCAAGCTGACTGACAGCAGCCAGCAGGGCAGGACTGCAGCAGCCAGCGACTCGCGAGTGCAACACACACACACGCATGATGGCTGAGAGAAAGAGGAGCGTTGTGTGGAGCAATTTCACAGCTGGCCATACAAACGTATCGAACTGTGATGTGTGCAAGAAGACAGTTCGCTACTCTGGCCACTTTGTATTGTTATTTTTCACATTTGCACTTTAAATTTGCAAAATAAAACGTTTATTTGTCTAGAAAAACTGTCCTGTCTTTATTCATGAAAATGAATTCAGATTTAGTCTATTTATGATGATTTCAGCTCAAAAATCATGTCAAGCAGCTCACCCCTATATGAAAGTACATAAGACGCTTTTCATTTAAAAAAGTATCGGTATCGGTATCGGCGATACTGGCCCTGGGTATGCCCTACTTGGTATCGGATCGAATCCAGATTTTGTGGTATCGCCCACCCCTAGTTCACAAGACATACAAGCCACAAACTGGCAATCGAAATATGCTACAACCTGAGGGACAGTGAATGAGACACACAGACACAGACACACACACCTTGAGGGAGGGAGGGACAGCTGATTGCCATGCAGCAATAAGTCGTTCCCGAGCAGAGAGAGAGAGAGCTGCTAGACACAACTCTTATTAATCCCTGTACCAGATAGCCTACTATACAATGCTAACGGAGGCGAGACTTACGTTATTCACACGCTTATCCACACGTACGTTATCAACACGCATATCTAAGATAGCGCTTTCTAAGCTACGCCGCCGCCACTTGAGCGCGTACTATGAGCGCACCTATGACACGTCGCCGTGACGTCTGACGTCTGACAACGTTGTGACGCGGCCTGTATCCTACGTCAACCCATTCAAAATTGATGGAGGCGTTGGCGCACGTTGACACGTTAGTTCTCCGCTCAGTCAGCTTAGTTCTCTATGGGGTGTGACTTGAGACAAAGAACAGTGTCAGACAAAGAATGGTGTCCTTGTTTTGTCCGTCCTTGAGCCAGGGCTCCCTATTGTTGTATAGGTTATTCTTGTTTTTAGAATTAATTCAGTAATGGTGTGTGTGTGTAACACAAACATAATAAATCATTGGATAGTGTTTCTCAAATGAAGGGGGAAAATAATGAAATAAAGTGATGTATTAAGACTCTTTCTTCCTTTACTTGGCATTCTTCAAAAATACACAGACATTGCAGCACATCGTTTCACGTCTTTGTTCAGCCTTTCTCAGCAGTAGAGTAATGTGCTGGCGAACCTTTGTTTCCTCTTGACAGCCCACTTAAAGGTATACTCAATTCAATTCAATTCGCATGACCTCAGTTACATATAGTATTGCCAAAGCTCTGTATAGTTGCACCATCTATACAAAATATATATATATATATATATATCAAGCGGCAAACTCTGTGGAAGAGCCGGGACGCCAATACGGAAGTGGCACACACTGCAGATCATATATTGGCCGATAGGGACTGACTGCAGAAAGGAGCAATTTCCATAGACCCCCATGTTAAAATGCCCAACTTTACAGCAGAAAAAAACATGTTTCTACCCATGGATGCAATAAATATTATTATGAATATAGTTAGATTCCACCTTCATGATTATGGATCTGTGAGTGAATTGTTTTCTAACACGTCCCTTTTATTTATATTAGGTCTTAAAGTTGTTGCATAAATTAGGGTGTGGTCACATTGAGTGACGGCTCTGTGAAGTGACTGCTGCTGTTAGCTTCTTGTCTCTCTGCTAGCTGCTCCGTGAAGCTACAGGCACTCTGCCTGTTCAGCTCTTCCAGGGAACACAACTTGCCCCCGGCCGTGTTTGTTTGTTCTTCATGCTTATATATCGGACTATTGTGACTCGCTCTGCAGTTGAAACAGACGGTGCATGAATGCGGTTTTGCGGTAAGTGAAATTCGAGTACTTATTTATGTGTTAATGATTTTAATCTGCTACGTAATTAATGTTACGGCTTGGGTTAGCGTGTAAGCGAGTGGTAGCTACGTCGGTGCTAACGATGCTAATAGTAGCCTCCAAGTTAAAATCATAGACTATATTTATAAAGGTTAAAACGAAATAGACAAGTGTTAAGCGTTAAGTGGGATAATACTGTACAACAAACGGCTTCTGTTTGAGGTTAATAAAATAAGGTCATCCTTGTAACTTAGAGAGATGATTATTATGTAGGTAGGTGTATGCATCGCTAAGGTTAATTTAAATTGGCTATGCTCAAGTATGTAGACAAGCTAATGTCGAAGTAGTGTATGTGAAATCAATCTCACAACAAGATGTGTGTATATTACAATTATTAATGTCATATTTCAAGATGATTACTTAGATATTACAATATGGTTGGTTGAGCTGGAGTTCATTATTGAGCTTACACGTTAACATCACAGTCATCTGAAGAACAAACCCAAACCTTGTTGTTTTTATGAATTGCATTACCAAATGGGTATCAAATAAACAGTAAGCATTGGTAACACAACTTCCAAAGTTACAGTAAAATAAAAAGGACCCTGACTCGGACAATACACAATCCAACGTGTTCAACAGAAGAGAATCAGTTATATTGTTTGTACACATGGTACTTTACATATATATCTGTTTGTTTAAGGCAGGGGTCGGCAACCCAATGCTGGCACGCGGAACCGTAACCAGTGGCACACTAGGAATAAGTGGAATAAGTATGCAAAAATATTAAAATTGTATTTTCGGATCCTGAACGAGACCGCCGCCAGAGCGCGTCTCCCCGTTACCTGCAGAAGAAAGCCATGCACGCAACGCAGCCCGCTCTCTTGAACTCCAGGTGACTTTCTGCCGCTTTCCTCCGTGGTGCAGTGCTGATCGTTTCACCACGGAGGAAAGCACTTCACAAATTGCAGCAGTACCCATAAGGAGCTGTACAAATGCCGCAGTTTTTGTGTGGCTGTGTCTTTAGTTGAAAGCCCAGTGGCGATCTGCTCATCTCTCATCGAAATTATATGATAGAAAGGGGCGGACGCGCCATCTGTGTGTTAAACTTTCCTGTCGGCTCCCAGACCGTAGTCGAGGAGGGCAGAAGAAACAAGCTTCAGGTTCAATAACCCACTTAAGCTTAAATGACTGGAGAGAGGCGAGCTCTTCTTGGGAGGCCGTTGCATTTATTTAGCTGTTCTTCTGTTTCACAAAATACATCAGACCTCCGTTTTTCTGCTTCCTCGTTTCACTTCCAGAAACATACACACGTTCCCTCACTGTCGCTCTACCATCCACAAAAACACACATGCAATAGCCACACCCCTCTCTCTCTCTTAAAGACCCTGTGAAGTGTGCACCTGTGCATGATCTGTTATGCTAATACGTATAGTAATGACCAAAATTGTCCATTGGAACCCATATCAAAAGATGTTGGAATAGCAACGAATTTGACGAGTTTTGAATTTTCCGGGGAAATCTGCAGTCGACCTTCGCCTTCGTGGGCGTGGCTTGCGATCTACTGCGTGACGTCACGAGATGGACGCCGCCGCACTGTTTACATTCACCACCGTTCATTTTTTCTCTTTTTCAAAGTCGAATTTCTCAACGTTTTTGAGCTAGTATTTTCCTGGAAAGTGTGTCGGAGTCGACTGGAAGTGATTGCCAATCGAGAAAACCTGACAATGGAGGCGACAGTGAAGAAAGAGGGATGAAAAACACAGGGGAAACGATGCATTGCCGCTGGCTGTAGTAATGTCAAGTCTGCCGAAGTGGCGATGTTTCTGTTCCCAAAAGATGAAGGTGAGCCTGGCTGGTGTCATTGTTTCGTAGATTCTTTGATTGATCATGATAAATAAAGGCCACTGGTCGATTCGAGAGAGAGAGAAAGAGAGACTGAGAGAGTTACAGGGTTGTTGTTAGCATCTGGTGCTAGCTCGGAGCTAACGGAGATTAGCTGTTTCAACAATAAGGAGAGGGAGAGTGCTCTCCTGTGGGACTGAGAGAGATAACGTCAGGTCAGGGAGGTAAACTGTAGCCTAAGTTATCTCAGTGGGTTTGGTCATCTATGTAAACAAATATTTCCATCTATGTAATATTAGTTGTATAAAATAGGTTAAGAAATCCTTCCAATGTTTTTTAATTATTGAAATATATGTTTCATATGAGTGTTGAGAGCTGTATCCATAAATCTCTTAATGTTGCCCTCAAAGTGCACCAGATTGATCACTTTCCTCATCTATCCTGTCCGAAAAGCTGTCCAAATCAATCATTTCTCTCACACTAGTATCACTTTCCAGAGTCTCCGCCATGTTTACAATCGCAACTGGGTACATCTTGTGACGTCACAGCCACTATCGTCTGCAACTTCCGTTAGGCTCAGACGGCAAAATTAATAATTCATAAATTCATTAATTATGAATTATTAAAAATTATTTTAGCCATGAACAAGTATAATGATATGTAAGGAATGAAACTGCCATTTCATTTTGGTGCAAAAACATGCACTTCACTGGGCCTTTAAAGGGACAGCGATCTCATCTAACTCTGACTCCTAATATCATAACGTGTGCTCTGGAGAATCACAGAACGGACGATCGTCCTTATTATTATGCCGTTTAAACAAATTATTTAAATGAGTTTGTTAAATTCGGCATCATGTAAGTTGCGCTGACAGGTCCACACACTGCTTCCCCACAGCGAGGCTCCCCCGCCCTCCTGCTGATAGTTGAGGAGCGTCAAGCTCCTCAACCCCCCCCCGTTGATGATTCTCGATCGTTGGCACGCTGATAATTTTTTTTTAATTAAATGGCACTTCATATCAAAAAGGTTGCCGACCCCTGGTTTAAGGTGTCCAGGTGATGCAGACAGGCTTGACCAGAGAGTGAGAGACAGAACTGGACTCCTCACAGCAGTGAACTTCAGCACAGGTACAAATACTATTTTTTTCATACTGTACAAAGAATCAAGAAAGTATTGACTTTAATACACTGATATACATTCCATTAAACAATACTAGATCACCTACACACCAGTGAAGTTGAGGGGTTTTTCTGTGCAAAAAGTTACATTTAGATGTTAACAAGCAATATGATTTTGTCAGCTTTCTAATTTAATGTATTAAAGGCAAAGATATTTAACACATAGTGAGAACTGCTACTATTTATCTCTCAATATTGTCTGTAAAAAACGTGGTAAAAGTTATTCTTTCAGTGAGACAACAGAGCAAGCTTCTACAGTTGCACTACGTTTTGATAACCGTTAAATATTATTTTGAAAATAACATATATTTCAATGTTGATGAACTTCATACTTTTCATTCATACTCTGATTGATTGTTTTTGTAGCTCACTCTTGAAATAAAAAAAAAACATTACAATTACAAAATAATGATATCTACAGTACAGCCCCTAAACACACAAACACACCACTTTCATAAATAACACACTTGTTCTGCAATAATGTTTTATGTTTCCTGTAATTTTTGTTAGGAAAGGACATGCCTGAAAGACACAACATTTTCTCCTTCTCTGAGGGTCAAGAAGAACATCCAAGAGGAAAATTAAAAGCTGATATGAGATTTTAAGACCAGTACACTAGTTTTATTGTAAAAACAGTCAGCTGATCGAATGCACCTATTTCCACATCTACACTCCATCAGCTGATTATTTCTATATGCCTCGCTTTATGAGCTTCACATCAATTGTGCCTTGTACCGCAGAGTTTGCAACGTCACAAATAAATGGGGCCAATCTTTAGTAAGATGTAATCTAACATTTTCAGTAAGAATAATGGACAAAAGGAGTGCAAATACAATTTATTGAAATGTGAACCAAAAGTTAATCAAACATGTTTTAAATAAAAAGCACATAAGGACAGAAGGTGTAAAACTATTAAAGTAAACACATTTAGTCAAATAAAGTGACAGACTAGGCCTGTGCAGTTGGTATCAGCTTTGCCCAGCATGGGCTCCTCCATCAGACCTGGACCTTCTCACAGAGGAAAGACCCTCAGTCCTCTCCAAACCAACAGACTGGACGTCCATCACACGGAGGTTTCTCCCTGAAGTCTCTGCAGCTTTCTGGACACCACGCTGTCTCAATCCGTCCACACTGAATATGAGAGGGGGAAAAAGAAAATAACAAATGCTTTAGACAATAAGAAACATAAAGTTGACAGTTGAGTTGCTCAATTTTTTTAGATTGTCAATACTATTACTGTATAACTAATATATCAGGTTAAGAAGCACATTCAAATAAAGATTGGTCTGCAAATACATGTTGTCTTTTGAATTGTTTGTCTTAAGTCAAGGATCTAGAACTGGTACTTAGTTTTAATGATACAGTCTGGTTATTATGCTGTTTGGAGGAGGTAACACTCACAGGTAAGAGCACTAACTAGCTACCATCACATGTAGCTTAGCTTGACTTAAATGTATTAAACGTATTATTAAGTCCATCCATCCATCTTCTCCCGCTTATCCGTGGTCGGGTCGCGGAGGGAGCAGTTCCAGCAGAGAGCCCCAAACTTTCTTTTCCCTGGCCACATCAACCAGCTCTGACTGGGGGATCCCAAGGCGCTCCCAGGCCAGCGAAGAGATATAATCCCTCCACCTGGTTCTAGGTCTACCCCTTGGTCTCTTCCCAGCTGGACGTGCCTGGAACACCTCCCTAGGGAGGCGCCCAGGTGGCATCCTAACTAGGTGCCCGAACCACCTCAACTGGCTCCTTTCGACGCGAAGGAGGAGCGGTTCAACTCCGAGTCCCTCCTGGATGACCGAACTTCTCACCTTATCCCTAAGGGAGACACCAGCCACCCTGCGGAGAAAACCCATCTCGGCCGCTTGTACCCGCGATCTCGTTCTTTCGGTCATGACCCATCCTTCATGACCATAGGTGAGGGTAGGAACGAAAATGGCGCGGTAGACAGAGAGCTTTGTCTTCTGGCTCAGCTCCCTTTTCGTCACAACGGTGCGGTAAAGCGACTGCAGTACCGCTCCCGCTGCTCCGATTCTCCGACCCATCTCACGCTCCATTGTTCCCTCACTCGAGAACAAGACCCCGAGATACTTGAACTCCTTCACTTGGGGTAAGGACTCATTCCCTACTTGGAGTGGACAGTCCATCGGTTTCCTGCTGAGAACCATGGCCTCAGATTTGGAGGTGCTGATCCTCATCCCAGCCGCTTCACACTCGGTTGCGAACCGATCCAGTGAGTGCTGAAGGTTGCAGACCGATGAAGCCATCAGAACCACATCATCTGCAAAAAGCAGTGGTGCAATCCTTAGTCCACCGAACTGCAAACCCCCCCCCCCACGACTACGCCTCGAAATCCGATCCATGTATATTACAAACAGGATTGGTGACAAAGCGCAGCCTTGGTGGAGGCCAACCCTCACCTGAAATGGGTCCGACTTACTGCCGAGGACCCGGACACAGCTCTTGCTTTGGGAGTACAGAGATTGGATGGCCCTGAGTAGAGACCCCCTCACCCCATACTCCCGCAGCACCTCCCACAGTGACTCCCTGGGAACCCGGTCATACGCCTTCTCCAAGTCTACAAAACACATGTAGACTGGATAAGCGTACTCCCAGGCCCCCTCCAGGATCCTTGCGAGAGTAAAAAGCTGATCCGTCGTTTCACGAACAGGACGGAATCCGCATTGTTCCTCCTCAATCTGAGGTTCGACAATCGGCCTGACCCTCCTTTCGAGTACCTTAGAGTAAACTTTCCCGGGGAGGCTGAGTAGTGTGATGCCTCTGTAATTGGCACACACCCTCTGATCCCCCTTTTTAAAAAGGGGAACCACCACCCCGGTCTGCCACTCCTTCGGTACTGTTTCCGACTTCCACGCAACGTTGATGAGACGTGTCAACCATGACAGTCCCTCAACACCCAGAGCCTTCAGCCTTTCTGGGCGGATCTCATCCACCCCCGGGGCTTTGCCACTGTGAAGTTGTTTGACGACCTCAGTGACCTCCCCCCGGGAGACTGGTTTCGATCCCCCGTCATACTCCGGCTCTGCCTCTAACATAGAGGGCGGAGTTATCGGGTTCAGGAATTCCTCAAAGAGCTCCTTCCAACGCCCTAACACTCCATCAGTTGAGGTCAACAACGTCCCATCCTTACTGTACACAGCTTGGATGGTTCCCTGCTTCCCCCTCCTGAGGTGTCGGACAGTTTTCCACAACAATTTTGGTGCCGCCCGAAAGTCCTTTTCCATGTCTTCTCCGAACTTCTCCCACACCCGCTGCTTTGCCTCGGCCACGGCTGATCAGGGGGGCCGTTCCTCCCAATCACTCCCCTCCAAGTGTCTCCATCATTGCCCACATGTGCGTTGAAGTCTCCCAGCAAGATTAAAGAGTCCCCTTCAGGAGCCCCATACAGGACTCTTTCCAGGGTCTCCAAGAAGGCCGTATACTCTGAA
The DNA here is from genome assembly GCF_949606895.1 of Notothenia rossii. Classification (NCBI taxonomy): domain Eukaryota; kingdom Metazoa; phylum Chordata; class Actinopteri; order Perciformes; family Nototheniidae; genus Notothenia; species Notothenia rossii. The sequence continues at coordinate 18,531,045 of NC_136907.1, forward strand.
CTGCTGTTGGGTGCATAAGCACACACAACAGTCAGAGTTTTCCCCCCCGTAACCCGCAGGCGTAGGGAGGCGACCCTCTCGTCCACTGGGGTAGACTCCAGCAATGAAGCACCCAACCGGGGACTTGTGAGTATCCCCACACCCGCCCGGCGCCTCACACCTTGAGCAACTCCGGAGAAGAATAAAGTCCAACCCCTATCCAGAAGTAAGGTTCCAGAGCCGACGCTGTGCGTAGAAGTGAGCCCAACCAGATCCAACTGGTAACGCTCCACCTCCCGCACAAGCTCCGACTCCTTCCCCCCCAGAGAGGTGACGTTCCACGTCCCCAAAGCCAGCTTCTGTCGCCCGGGTCTGGTCCGTCGAGACCCTCTGCCTTCACTGCCACCCTTCTGGCAGCGCACCCGACCCCATCGCTGTTTCCCGTAGGTGGTGGGCCCGCGGGACGGAGAAGCGGAGGTGTTGCCCACGTCGCCTTTTTCGGGCTGTGCCCGGCCGGGCTCTGTGGCAAGCCAACGAGTCCTCCTTCTGGGCCTGGCTCCAGAAGGGGACCCCGGGCTTCCTCCGGGCCGGGTATCCTCACATCGTGTGTCGTCTTTCATGAGGTCTTGTGAACCAATCTTAGTCTGGCCCCTTGCCTGAGACCAATTTGCCATGGGAGAACACAAGGTTCCAGACAACACAGCCCCCAGGTTCATCAGGGCACACAAACCTCTCTACCATGGTAAGGTGCTGGTTCTTCAGAGAGGTATAATTAAGTGATTTCAAAATATAAATAACTAATGTCATGCAAACATATTAATATTTGCTTGATTCCAGTGTTGAATTTAGCACAATTGCATACAAAAGTTAAGGGATTTTAAGATTCTGAAGTATTAGGCTAAAAACTCAATAACTTAGATTATTATTTATAGTTTTGCTGAATAGTTTCATGTCCGCTTACCTTAAAAACGTAAAATGACACGGCAGTGTGCAGATGGGGAGAATGTTAGCTTAGCTTGGTAGCTTCAGCTAGCTCTGAACTTTCAGCTCGGTGGCAGCAGGTCCCGCCTCGGCTCCGCCTCTTTGCCCTTATTTGGAGCAGGCTGGAGAAGGCGGGAGTTGAACTCTGACGTCACAGTCGAGCCGTTAGTGGCCGACTCCGCCTACTAAGGGCTTCTCGGCAACTCTGCAGAATCCTATGGGTGATGTCACAGACCCTACGTCCATTTATATATACAGTCTATGATATATATATTATACAATATATATATATACTCCCCCTTGTGGCCAAAGGGGGACACAACTCTTGTCTTAAGATGTATGCTTGAGTGCAGCAAAATTTAGCTCAGTGACTATTTTGTCAACTAAACATCATAAAACAATACATATTTTAGTAAACGGGACATTACAATCTCCGCACATTAACTCTATATTTGCCTCTACCATGGTGCCAAAATGAAACGAAATAAAATAAACAATATATAGGGGTTGCTTCTTCTCTGAACTTCTTGCATCCCTCCATATCAAATAAACCATAAACAAATACATAAAGTTGTGTTCACTGCAGCGATCTATTTTACACACAAAACTATGAAAACTTGGTGATATACAGTGGCGTTTTCTCCTGGAGACCAAGGGAAGACAGGCCTCTCCTGTTTTTTCCGCCCTTTGTTATCATTTTGATAATTACAAATATATATTCTTGTCTGTGGTTGTTTTTGCGTTCAGGGCATACAAGGGGTGTAACATTATTTTAATACCAAAACTATATTGAAATAGAGTCTCGCTTGAACAGCAACTGCGTCTGTAACATTACTGCGTTATTTGGTGATAACTACCAAAGTAAAGTAACTTCAGACGCAGACGTCACGTAGCTTCTCAGACGAGAGGAGTGGCGACGAGAGTGTCACGTTACTTCTCTCGCGGCATAGTTCACGGCATGGTAGGCGACGATCGACACGTTAGTGAGCTCAGTGTGTTGGTTCTTTGTCTCAAGTCACACCTCATATTGGTCTAGCTTCAGACATGCCCGCCGGCAAGCGTCAACACACGCCGCCATGTGTAGGGGCCGTATGTGTTGTACTGTCTCATTGTGACCATAGATTAAACAGCCAGCAAAACGCATTTGAGAGCCAGGGAATGAGCAGCCATGCTCCTTTATTGATTTATTTGCAGTCACTGATATTCAAACGGAGTTAAACTATACATTTTTTAATTACAAGGCACTTTATAATCTCATAAGCAAGTGCAACATACACAGATTAACACATAGGACCGCTAAATGTAAACCATAGACTGTATATATAAACAAAGTGTAAACAAGGTAAATATAGCTAATGCTAGCAGTGCAATAAGCATGTATACAGGCTAGCATGGCTAACGCTAGCATATGCTAACACTAGCGCGAATGATAACGCATTTTCTCATTGTGTTTAAATATCTCCGAATGTCATCACATAAACACAATACATGTTACTAATCCTCACAGTATAAGTGCAAGGATTACACTTACAGTTATTGCTTTCTGGCAGACTTCACCCTTTTACTCTTCAGGTTGCTTAGGGAACATTTGTGAGTCTATTACCATGCTACTCAGTTCACTTTCTCCTACTTCCTCTAGCCGGTTTCCTGTCTAATATGCAAATATGAAACATACAGGTCAATATCATCTTGTTATTGATAGCTGAACTGTCAATACCCCAACACATATTCTTATATATAATTACCTAATTTTGAGTTATTTAGACAGAATTAACACTTATAGTTTCATCTCTTGTTACATGAGAATAGATCATATTTGATAAGTGTTATTATGGGAGAATTACTATTCTTGTGGTACTACTGCCTTATTAGGCCCATATTGAGCAGAGCATATTAAGACCAAAACTCATGTACTACAACTTCCTTACTTGCAATAAATAAGCACTAATTAGAGGGCTATTGAGGAAAAACTCTCAACTAATGGCTTATTACTTGTAGAATATCGTCATGTAGAATAAGGCATTAATAAGTGTTTTATAATTAAGCAATAGCTCACGACAGGCCGTGGTATATGCTCATTATATCACAGCTAAGGGGCGTGGTTCGGCCCGACGCGAAGCGGAGTCAACCCCTGACTAATAAATAACCAATATACTGCTAATATGCATGTTAATTAACAACTTGTTGATGTACCTTAATATCAAGTGTTACAGTACAGTGCCATGTCTGAATGCAGGGGATTAGACATGGCACTGTACTGGGACATTTATTATTTATTTTAACATTTAAGGAAGAAATATGGAGGTCTTCTCGCCTCCACTCAAACTCTGGATTATCTTTAAATATAAGAGTTGTATTCTCTTCACCTGCTTGATGTGAAACTTTCTTAATGTTTGTCGACACCTTGCCCTAAAATAATGCTATCAACAATGCAAAACACTTAAGATAACCGGGGAAACTTTACAGCAAAGGATCTGCTGTATTTGTGTTAAAAAAATTGGATGTTTGGAACACACACAATTAAGGACCATCTTTCACATGCAGCACACTCTTGTCTGGCTGCAAAAACTTTTGTCAGCTGCTCATGGTACAGCAATCTGGTAATTTGGTACTCGATCAAGATTTGAGGCGAGACTGGTGCAGTGGTGGTAAACGTCCTCCTTCATGCATGTATGCTGCAAGAGTATTAGAGACAAATATTTATGTGGTCTCAGTCCTGCTGTAATGCTTTCCGTACAAATATGAGCTGACACTAAATTGTGAAAAGGAAACCCATGATATTTTGTGCTAGGTGCACGTTTTTCCCCTCATGTCCATTGGACAAGCAACATTTTTCAAATGTTTAAGCTTGTTAATCTAATATAGGTGACTCGTTTTTGTTAACTTTAAGACTTAAGTACTTCATTAGTACTTATAATGTTAACCTACAGCAATGAGGCCATATTATTTATGGTAATTTACTTTAGCAGCGGGGGAGGAAAAGCGTGCAGGTGTAGGCCTACTGAATCTAAATCAGATCGGCTTCTCTGTGCTTTCTAACCTTTCGTCTGTCTGTATGTCTGATTGCTTGTCTGTCTGCCTGAATCTCTATTTTTATTTTGGGAACATCTTTTAATATCCTGGTTTACTTTTTCACTCAATACCGCAATTGTTGTTCATATCCTCTCTCCTTTATTTCATGCAGGAAGTCACTGGAACTGGTTCCAGATAAAGTGGACATGAGTTTTCAGTGGCATCTTAAAACAACATATTGAGCCCTATCTTATCCCAGCACTCAACAACACACAGAGCAGACAAATTGTCATAACTATTTTCAGAGCGACACAGTTGTCATCTTCGGCCAAAGCAACCCTGTTAGTGTACTCATTTCTGTGTCCTTGTGTGTGTGCCCTAAAATTAGTTATTATTCAAGATAGATTATGTGTGTTTTTTTCTGTCATGAATCTTTAATGCTACAATCATTGCTGTTAACAACAATTTAATCTCATGGGTGAATCACTAATAAACATTCTTTAAAAAGACAAAGAGCCACTCAAGTTTTCTGTCAGAACTATCTTTCTAGCATGGTCTAATTAGAAATTCAATTAAATTCAAGTCATTTGTCTTCATCTATTTGGTTAATCAACACATATCACACATATCTTCTTTACATCTTTTGAACATATACTGACAAATATATACTTTCTGAGCCTTAAAGGGACAAAAAGGAGACTTAGAAATATGTGTGCAAGTGAAACACAAGGGTAATACTAATAGTAACTTGTAAAGAGTTTATAAGGAATCCTCAGTCGATCAGTAGATTGTACCTTTTTATATTGACTTAATTGTTTTCTTATTTTCTTATAAGGTGTTTGGAGAGGTGTGAAAATAAAAGTGGAAACATTGAAAGCTTAAATCAAAAATAATTTACGTAGCTGTCATTCCCTATCTCAGGGACTGCAGGTTAGCTGCAGGGTCTCGCTTGGCTTGTTGTTGGGCACGTAGGCTGCTGCCGTCCTCTGGCTGTCTTTTCTAATGAGTTGAATTTGAAATGATTCCTTAAGTGATGCTGACTGTTGAACCTCGCTCATATCTTATCCATGCAAACAGATGTTGTTAGCCACAAGCAGATTTCTTTCCGACAAAATAACATGAGAAGGTGCAATATGAGGTGTGAACTGGAAGTATCATACAGCCTTCAAAAGCCCTGTGGAAACATGCCTACAATTGGACACAACATCCATAACAAACCCTCTTTGGTTGAGACCCCAAGTGCTTAACATCAGTGTGATTACACTGTATGCATTTCTGACATTGATCGAAACATTGGGCATGGAGGCAACTCTTATACTAGACGAGGAGGCCTTTTGAATTTTTCCACACAGCCCCCTGATGTGTCACATGAAGCCTGTAGGAACGAGAAAGAGTAGGATATTTAGATTCCAGAGAATTTTGCAATGCCTTTTCTCTCTTAAGCACTGTGTAATACAGAGATTTTCACATTTTTAGGCAGAGTGCGTCTCAGCGAACACGAGAACCGTCTGGCAATCCATGATGCATAATCCCTTTATCAACATTCACAGGTAAAATTAGAATGTTTGGTCTTGGCACATCCTCTGTGAATTTTCATAAAATGAACAATAAAACACAGTGTGTTTTAAATTAGAAGCATCTAGAACCCTTCAAAAAGAAGGGTATCATTCTACAAAGGGAAACTGGGAATATAAACAAATATGTTAACCCTGATTTGACCAAAATGTCTGATTTTAAATGCTGGCATGTTTGATGAAAACCATGAGGGGCTTAGCGCTCTCAAGTATTTAAATTGTATCAATTTTAATCTTAAATTATTTACTTCCATAAATGATCTTCAAATATCACAACCATAGGGTTGACTGCATGTAATATCAGTGAAATATTGTTAATGTAAATACACTGGATTCATGGTTCTGTTCAGGTATAGATATAAAACAAATTACCCAAGTCTGTCTTTTGTCTGTGACAGCACCATGCAAAGGAATCAAACTGCCAAATGGAGTTTTGTGGCTGGACCCCGACAGAGAGGAAAACAAAGGATGAAGCTGCACAGTTTGGTACCTCACTTAGTCTTGTGTCTGTGTCAGGAGTTAACCAGTTAATGTAGTATCTGTTTATTGATCAGTGATTCATGCATTCACCGCATGCTCCCAGGCCCTGAACAATCTGCAAAACACCTTGCCACATAAATCCAATTAAAATGTTAACAACACTAATACTTTCCACTTTGATCAAAACCATTTCTGATTCTATGTACTGCATAGCTGGTATTTTATTTGCTAAAGTCACTGAATTAACACTCATTAGTTTTCTCTAAATATAGAAGACTGCATTGTGTCTGTAATGGGGCTGAAACTCAGGCTGGGACTTCAAGATTAGAGGTCGTTTATGTAAGAGGCCAAAGGCGCAGTTTAAAAACATTTTGGCAGTAATTACCCACCAATAAAGTTTGTTGTGGTTAAAAGGTGAGTGATAATGTTGAAGACCTCCAAGACACCTCAGGATGTCTTTTTTGACAACCGCCTTCTCAGTTTATCAAAGTATGTTATATCTGCACTGAATCATAACAAGACCAACACATTGCTAAAATAGTTACAAATGCTCGCTCATAGCCTTGTCCTCATACAGACTGAATGTATTTCATTACATGACAACCTATAACAATGTCAATTGGAAACGACTGAGCTAATCAGGTTTTTTTTTTTAAAAGGATCAGTCCAAATTGGGAGGGGAAACAGAGAGTAGAGGTATTGGAACCAGTGTCTGGGGGATAAATCCCTTGACAACATTGGGTATCCCAACTTCAGAATTTGGCCTTGAACCCCCATTTGCTCAGATAGAGATGGATGTTTCTGACCTGAAGGAGACTTTGGCCTAACTAAGCAAGTTCCATGTAAAGCAATTAAGCAGGCCGTTGCTGAACAAAATCCTGGGTTGATAAAGGTTAAAAGAGCTGTGAGGCTACCAGATGCCGGCCAATGAGATCTAACCATGTCCAATGTGTCCCGGGCTAATAGAACAAGCATTCAGAAATCCCCAGACTGTGAAATTACCATCAGTGAATGTGGACTCTCCGTCATCTCCACTCATTCAAATATTATTTTCTTTTTTGCAACATTACCAGCTCTCTTTACCCTCCAGTTTGGAAGCTTGTGTTCCTTCATCTCAACTTTTTATGGAGTCGAAATATTTTCAATGCTTTGGTGTAGCGGAAGTTTCGGTGCATGTTGAAGTCACATGCTTCATGCACGTCATACTTTATTGAATACATATTTATTGGACATAGAGGACAAATAAACACCAGCCTTGAGTTTCGCAAAAGGCGACAAAATCCCTTCCAATCAGAGGTATTCACCAAAACACTGATCCAGCTGAAACAGATGGGAAAATTAGCATCTATGTTTTTTCACTGATGGCATAAATGATGTCACGAGTGGGTTGGCAGGATGCAGGTTGTCATTTAATTTGATAAAGCATTTAGAAAATGTCATTAATTAGATTGTTGCTCTCTGTAAAAAGTTGTACTAATCAGTGAGAGCAATGGTTTGTCTTTGTAAAAGCTGCATATTTGAGATAGCACATTTCATTAAAGGTCCCAAGTCATGGTGATTTCTACTGATCATAATTTCATTGTTGAGGTCTACTAGAATAGATTTAAATTGTGCAATTTTCCAAACTCACATTGTTTTCTCAGACAGCATCTCTGTATAGTATGTGTATTCACCAGACTTCACTCTCTGTCCTAAACGGCTTGTTGGAGCTCCTGCCCCCCCCTCCCTGTGAGCCCAGTGTGCTCTGATTGGTCGGGACGTTGCGAGGCTCATTGCTGCGAGCTGCTGCGAGGAGCGGGCAGGTTTCCGGGTCGGCGATACAGCGAGAACAAGCGAAACTCATCCTGAGCACACACAAACACTCACAGCCAAAGTAAAAACAATAAGTGTGGCTTGATTTAGAGTAAAAAGGTTTATAACGCTGTGAGAATGGGTCTGCGGATAGCATTTCTCTCCGACTCCCTGTTAGTTCGCCAAGGGATCCTGGTGCGTGAGGTGCTCCGCGGATTGGTCCATTTGGGCCAATCCGGTCATTTGTTGTTGATTTGGGTTTTCACACGTCACAGAACCCAGGAAGCAAACAATGGAAAAAGAGAAATCTCCAACGAGGCGTTCTGGGGCAGCATAGACAGGTATTTTCTGTGTTAGAGTTTTACTCGCTACAGGGTGTACTTTGAGGGTTTTTGACTCTGCAGACCGTTTACATGCATAAAAACCTTCATATCACACAAGGGGACGGGTAATAACCGGAAAAGCATGACATGGGCCCTTTAAGTTAGCCTTAGGTTAGTATTCAAATTGTGGATGCTACTTTAAATGCAAAACGTATTTACTACAAATTACAGTGCACCTTCAATTAAATCACGGCTCAGCAGCAGGTGAGATTCACTTTCTCCTCTTCTTTAATCACAGTTTAATAGAAAAGACACCACAGGGTCATGACCTGCAGGGAATCCCTTTAATTATAATGAGGTCATTTTTGTGAGCTAGCCAAAGGTGCATGTGTGAGGCCTGACCTCTGGCTCCATGGGATGATACATCAGTTTGCCACGCTGCACTGTGCCTGATATCTCTAGAATACATGTCTGTAGCTTCAAGCCTTGAATAAAATTAACTCAAACCAGAGACCTAGAGGAAGAGTGTCAACTCAACTCACCCACAGCCTGGAAATACAGTAATTGAGAGAGATGTGTGCTGCAGCTTATTGTATTTATGCAACACAGTCTCACGGCATTTCGTGTTATAGTCTCGAAATTAATCTATTGATTCGTGTTCACCAACAAATTTGAGGGAAAAAGAGAGTACAAAAAATACAGATTTCAGTATTCTGAGGCCCGGAGCCACATTTATTTTCCTCGCGGATGGCAAAAAAAACTCAGACATTATCCAATTTCAAATAAAAGGGTTAGGCTTAGGGTAAGATATTGAGTCAGAAAATGTTTTTATGAACCACACAGCTTCTACAAGACCCGACCGAACAAACAGACGTGGTGCAGGTACGAAATATACTACCAATAGAAATACATTGCTTTTAACACTAGAACCGCCAATGGTTGCTGTATACCTAAAACCGCCAACGGGTCAAATGTACCCGCTATTGATTTTCAAGGTACAATGTTTTTTTATTTATCATGTAGAACAGTGAGTTTTGATCGCACAGGGATTAAACTATAGAATCTGTGGAATCTCAGCTTTTCATATGATATAGTTTGTGTAGATAGCATGAAGTATAAAATATCGCTAACAAACAGCTGATTTAAACGCTTGGTGTTTGACTTGTGTTTTGTTTAGGAACAAATCTCTCTGCTCTCTCTCCATAACTATCTATCGATCTATCTACGTATAACTATCTATCTGTCCATCTCTCTATCTCTCTCTATCTCGTGACTATAACACCAAATGCTGTGAGACTGGGTTGATTTGTGACTATCAAGAGCTGCCAGGCTGCAACTAATCATACCGGAGATCGTAGTTGTTAGCTTCTGGTGCTAGCGAGCTACGCTAACAGTTATAAAGAGTTTTTTCAACAACAAGGTGGAGGAGAGTCCTCTCCTGTCAGACTGAGAGACTCAGTGAGCTCATCGGCGTCGCGAGACCCTTTTCACGGGGGCACGTGCCCCCCTGTAGATCTGAGGTGCCCCGGTATGCCTGGGTCACTGATTTTTTTATTAATTTATTAATTTATTCAGGGTTCGAAATGGCGACACGCCCGCACGCCCGGGTCTAGTAACTTTCCTATCGGACTAGTAACTCTATGCACTTGCCTGCCCGTGTGTCTGGTAACTTTATAACCCCTTTGCACGGAGCGTCTTTTACAAGCATTGTGGCCGTCAATGCTGTTAAATATGTTCTTTATTCTCGCGTCCAGGAGAGAAGCTTTAAAATGAGACTAAATGGAGTCTCTGAAAAGATTCAAATGGGATACTTTAATTAAAAAAGGCGCGGTAGTGTTACAGACAGAATATTGTTCCGGCAGAAAACAGCTGTGATCTGGTTCTCCTGAGCAAGAAGAAGACAGCGGATCTCTCCTCCGGCGCTGCTATAGACAAGTTTACGCGCCAAAACACGGGTAGCGCCATGACACTACACAAATGCACTTCATTTCCGCCGGAAGTCTTTTGCACAGCGTCTGTCGGTGTAAACCGATGTAAACAGTCAGACGGGCACTGGTGTAAACACAGCGATTTCGATGCTAACAGTGATGCTAGCTTGGGAACACGATTCTACTTCTTTGACTGGAGATGGCGTTACTCTCCCCCACCCGAATTCAGTTCAAAACTGGGAGGATAACATGACGACGTGGCCCAGCATAAAACCAAAATAAACTGCCTTATTTAGGTCATGCCCACAGGAGCCAACAGTTGTCTGTTGTTTACATAATGCACAATTTACATGATCTCTTTATGCTGTGCAATATATCATATGTGCCTGTACTGTTTGAGTGAAAATAAAGTTTGATGTAATTTAATTTCATTATTGCACTGTTATTGCATTATTGCATTTCATATGTTCCTTAGAGTGCTACAATTTCTTTTAACACAGTTCATCATTCATATTAAGCTCATACTGTACATAAATAACACTGAATTAATTAATTGTTGAGAGGAAACTAAAGAAATGGCTTCAACAAGAAAGATCACATGTTTAATCCTAACAGGTATTACAAATTAAAATATAAAAGCAGCCCACACAATTACATCACTATGAAAATATTCATATATAATATTAAAAAATACAATGCATGCAGTATTTGTTGTGTTTATCTGTATTTAATGAACAACAATGGCTGGGTGCTGGTTTGTGGTCGTAGCACTCTCTATCTAACCACTCGTTCAGGTGCTTTCTCGAGTGATTGCAACCAACTACCGCACACGTAGTTCCCGAACCACTTTTCTTCATGTTGTAATTGTTATATCCTCTTTGTCTCTGCGATATCAGTGCTTTGTCGGCATAACGGAGCTAGCTAGCAAAACAAACCCAGTCCGCCAAAACGGAAGTGCATTGCATCGAAGGGAGGAGTTCAGGATGTAGAGCGGAAACGGCTCAATAACTTGTGTATATATATCCTCTGCTGGCTCCTCCCCGCCAGCCGGCTCACCTCGTCTCCAATGTCCGTTATTGCATTTAAACAGAGGATAGGTTCTTTTCACATTCAATATATGCTTAACACGCCGTTTCTCCTCATATTCTCATTCATCACTTTTCATTTAACACATTCTAAACGCTGTAATCAATACTCTAAACAATACTTCTCGGCTCGTTTGGTTTCCGGTCATTCCGGATGTTGCCACATGCTACTCTCGTCTGTAAACAATAATGTATTCAAATAAACTGTACTTTCATTTAATATTCAACATGGTAGTATCTCGACATCTATCGTTGTAGTGTTAAATCAGTAGGTTTCGGTTTTCACCACACCAAGTCATTTCGCTTCTCAATTCATCTCTAGGAAATCGTATATTAGCCACATGCTACATGCTAACCGTAGATGAAGGATTTTCAGAATAAAAGCTTAACTGCTTGTGCACAAGAATTTCTGTTTTTTCAGTATAAAAGAGCGTTTAAACTGACGGTATGTTTAAGCTACATTATACCATCAAAACATTGATTTTAATTTCTAACAATGCGAACTCAATTTTGCTACTGTAAACCTCTCTTGCACAGCATAAGACTAGTCCTATTCAGCACACGCTGCTTTCATTTGTTTATTCGAATGTTTTTTGTCCCTTCTGATAACCCGTAGTGTTGATGCGTGTTTTGCCTTGGTAGTTCAGGATACCATGAAATAAAGCTTGCGGTCAATCTGGTAAGCAACGTAATTTTACGATGAACATAATCTTAGTTTTAGAAGTGAAGGTCACACAGGAGTAGGCTATATATTTTAATGAGTTTGCCTGGAAGCTAATCGTATAGGCTACACTGTTAAATGTTATGTGATTTGTATAAATAGCACTTTTTAATAATTTATAAAACATAATAGACTAGGCTAAATGGATGGAGATGTGAATAGCAGTGACATGCGCTGAGGTTCGTGGCTGGTGAGGCACTGACAGTTTCAGTGTCAGATTTAGAAATATATAAACCCAAGTATCTTAAATCACGAAATCTATTATTGAGGTGAAACATTTTCAAAGAAATGTGGCTTTGAACGTGAGTAGTCGATGGAGTTATCCTAACCGTCTTTTGAAACATACCTTTTAGCTCCGGCGTTGGTTTCCCATTATTTATCACTTCACGATTTGATTGATTTGATAGTATTCTGTATTTTAGTATTTAGTATCTTGTAAATGGACATCAGAAAGTTATTCGCTCGGAGCAGGGATAAAGCAGCAAGGAGAAATGAGAGAGGTAAGCTAGGTAACAAGGCAACCCAAACCACTTTTAGGTAACAACCCACAAGTTGAGTTCACCACTGGTCACTAGCCTAACAGTTACATATCTGTCCAGACAAAGAGGAGCAGCAGAGTGTCGGAGGAGGTGAAGGAGAGAGGGATGTTGATGAGCACGAGCAGAGGTGATATGGCTATTAATTTAATATTAATTAGGAATAACTGCAAACAGGTTATACACAAGTAACCTTACATCTGCATATGTAAAAATGTAGATAATGAAAATGCAGACATTAGACTGTAATATGTTCATGTTGTTTCAAGACTCAGTGCAGCAGAGTGCAGAGGAGGAGAGGAGGAGATTGAAGGGACACAGGAAGGGATGACACTGAGAGATGACACTGACAGGTGAGAGTGAGACTCAGCTGACAATGTAGTTAGCTACTGTAAATGTCCCTACTTATAGATGTGATGAATGTTATTTGAACTTTTAATGGTTATCTGAGGTAACTATTGAGCATATGATTTTTTTGTACGTTGCACCAGACAGGAGAGTCAGAGGGCAGAAGAGATTGAGCTGGTTGAGGCAGGGGAAAGGCAGAGAGAGAAGGAAGGACAACAAGAGACAGACAGGCCGGAGAGATCACACCCCAGAGATGAGACTGAGAAAACAGTTGCCACAGTGGCAGAGAACATTAGACTGGGAGCAAGAGAAAAAAGCAGTGTCCACAATCTTGAGGGACATACAAGTGATCTTGGGGGAAAGGAGTCTGGCCCAAACCAAGTTAAGTTGTCAAAATATCCCCAGCACAACTTTGGTGCAAAGAATCGATCATTTAACGCCAACTGGTTTGAAAGCTTTACATGGCTGGAATATTCCAAGGCTAAAGATGCAGCGCTTTGTTTTCCCTGTAGAATATTTGGGAAACATTTGAAGAATGACACCTTTGTAAACACTGGCTTTCAAAATTGGAAAAAAGCTCTGGATGTCTATAGAGAGCATGAGAAATCACCAGCACATAAGGCAAGCATGCAGTCTTGGTGTAGTTATAAAGCCAGTGAGGCTCATGGCAGTGTTGTCGACCATTTGGATTCTGCCAGTGAGCATGAAATAAAAGAGAGACGGGAGTACCTCAGCCGGGTTGTGGCTGTTACCAAGTTTTTGGGAAAACAAAATATCCCATTCCGTGGCCATGATGAGGGCATGTCCAGCGACAACCAGGGGAACTTTCTGGAATGCATGAACCTCTTGAAAGAGTTCGACCCTTTCCTTCAGACATATTCAGCACCATCACACACTACATACTTGTCACCTTCATCACAAAATGAAGTAATTCAGTGCTGTGCCCAGGAGATAACAAAAGCTATCAGTAAAGACATTAAGGAGGCTGGAATGTTTTCAGTGATGGCTGACGAAGCAAGAGATGGCAGCACTGAGCAGCTAGCTGTGTGTGTCCGATATGTTGCTGGGGGGAGTGTGCAAGAACATTTACTAGCTATGGTAGATTTGAAGGGTTTTGACGCGGAGTCCATTACAACTGCCATTGAACAACAGCTAAGGTTGAATGGCATAGACCATGTGAAGGTGGTTGCACAGGCTTATGATGGCGCCTCAGTCATGAGTGGGGCTGTTGGAGGGGTCCAAGCAAAGTTCCGAGAGAACCATCCCATGGCCATTTATGTGCACTGCTATGCACATCAATTGAATTTAGTGCTCTGTTCCACATGTCTGGCCATACCAGAGGCCAGGAAGTTATTTGACCTCCTGCAGAATGTCTATACATTCTTTTCTGGCTCCCTTGTGAACCATGACAAGTTTAAGGAGACTCAGAAACAGCTTGGCTTACAAGCTTCTGAGCTTGTACAGCTGTCCAAGACCCGATGGTCTTGCCAGCTGAGGTCTATCAACGCTATGATAGAGAATTTCCCAGCAGTTCTCACGTGCCTGTCCAATATCAGCAACCCTACGGCTGTGGGTCTGCATGCCAACCTTGCAAGGTTCTCCACAGTTTATCTATTGATGATGTTCAAGACTTTTTTGTCTGTGACAGAAAGTCTACACAAATACCTACAAAGTGAAACTGTGGACCTGGCAAAAGCTGAGGAGTTCAAATGCGCTGTGTGCGCCACTCTACAAGAAATGCGCACTGATGACAAAGCAGCTGAGGTTTATGACCGCGCAAAGGCCTTGTGCGAAACACACCAAATCCCTGAGTCATGTGCTGTACCAAGACAAAGGCAGAAGCAGAGACGCATGGAGGAGTATGTAGTCGAGTCTAGTTGTGGGGCAGCGAGTGACCTAGGGAATGCCGAGAAGTTTAGAACCGCAGTGTATCTACCTTGCCTTGACAGGATGGTTGCTGAGATGGAGCAGCGTTTTTCATCTCTCAACAGCACAGTTCTAAAAGGTGTTCAGGCCTGTAATCCAGGATCTAGCAACTTTCTCTGTGAGGAGGACCTCAGAGGTCTGGCAGATCATTATAATGTGGATCTAAAGCAAGAGGAAGTGCTGGTGGCTAAAAACTATCTGGCCAGAAAGCAGGAAAGCCTTCCAATCACTGACATGCAATGTCTTTTCAGTTTGCTGGATCATGTCATGTTCCCAACATTGACACAGGTCATTCAGATATCTCTGACCATTCCAGTGTCCAGCTGCACTTGTGAACGTACATTCAGCGTGCTGAGACGCCTCCACACGTGGTTAAGAAGCACAATGGGGCAAGACAGACTCCACCATCTTGCCATCATGTCTGTTGAGAGAGGAGCACTCTCCAAGTTAAGCCACTGTCAATTGATTGATAGCTTTGCAAAACTGAAACCGAGACGTTACAGTTTACTTTTAAAAAAATGAACATAGACCTCTCCCATCTCTCTGACCATGTACACACCTCATAGGATAGTCACCATCACACCATCATAGGATGGGGGGTTCTCTTTCAGTTTTCAGTTTTCAAGTCCATGTTTGCTGACAGATATTTCATGAAGATTCATTGTGCCTCTTTTATCTTCATCAGTTAGTGATTTAGAGATACTGTACACAGTTAAGTTCACAAGTAGGCCAATTCAATTCAGTTTGGTTCAGGTAGGCTAGATATTTAATGATGCAGAAAATAACAATCTGATTGTACTATTTATTTATGACACTTTATTATAATAAATAAGTGCAAAAAAATGTTTGCTCGCGTGCTTGCATTAATTATCTGTGCCCATGCTTTTTTCAAAGAAATAACTGCAAAACATTTTTTTTTTCTGTGCCCCTGTTGTGCCCCTGTATAGTATTGGGTCAGCTGACGCCCCTGAGTGAGCTAAAGGACTCTGAGTGTTTAGATAGTTAACTTTAGTCTAAGTTATCTCAGTGGGTCTCATTATAGTTATACAAAAATAAAAAAAATAGGTATGAAATTCTATATGACAGTAAAAAAAGAATAAAGTTTGAAAGGGTGATTTGTAAAATATCCATAAAGAAAAAGTAAATCTGTTTACAGTTCTGTTTCATATAGGTGTTGAGAGATGTATCCATAGATCTCTTCATTTTGCTCTCAAAGTGCAACAGATTGATGCTTTTAACTTCAATATTTAAAAAGAAAATCTTCCCGGGGGAGCATGCCCCCGGACCCCCCTAGAGGATGTTAGGTCCACACACCACCTATAAAAATAGCACTTTACCCCTGCTTACACCTACACTATATGTCTCGAGCCTTCATTGTAACTGTCACACTGTGTATTTGCGTGGGGAGTGCTGCAGTAGAACATTCCACTGTAGCGACCGGTACATTAATAGGAAACCCTAAATGTTTGAGCAGCACCCTCTATGAAACGTCAAGCTACCCCACAGCACCCCAAAATAAATATCTGGCTCCGCCGCTGAGCCTGACTATTTGTGTTGGGGGGGCCCGACTTATTTTTTTCTCCAAAGTGGGGGCCTGACACAAAAAGTTTGAGAACCGCTGCTCTAATGCACTTTGATTTGACAACATATTAGCTGATTGAAGCCAAGGTTAAACTCAGGGGGCTATAGTGCTTACATTAAAGTATTTATATTTTTGACTGACATCAAAATTGTCATCCAACAGCTTCTAGTCGAGGTAAGATCCATAGAAACAAGATACAAGTTTTTCCCCTGGAAAACATTTTCAGATAGCGGATTAAATGGCTCCCTAAAATAGATTCCCCAGTACTGTGCCGCATCAGAACAGAAACATTTTCACCTTTTTTCGAGTAAAATTACAGTCAGAAAGAAACATCTGTTCACTTCTGTGCACGACTAGTGTTCCGCACACAGAAGCACTAGGTCTTTCATTTCTTATTAGGTACTACGTAATCATCTCAAAGGATTGACACTGTGCTCAGAGTCGGATGTTACAACTGTTTTCTAGGGATTTCTTTTTTTTCTGAGGTATTGGAAAAGTACAAAGAAGCACACAATGCAGAAGGAATTTAATTTGATCAATCAGAGCCTGAAGCTGCAGCAATATGATAGAGTTCCCTACGGGGTAGCAGCCTTGTCCTATAACTGGAATATGAAATTATATTCCTCAACACATTGGGTTCCATTGGGTCCTAATATACATACGTATGTGTGAGATGTTGGAGATGAGCAGGTTCATCTGGAGTGAGCTCAGGTGGAGATCCTCCTGAGACGTTCACAAGGCCTTTGAAGATACTTCCGCTCATTCACTTTGCATTGCTTATGGGAATGTGTGTGCACTCAATATGCATGAATCAATAGTCGAGAAAAAGAGCAATGAAGTGTAACGCTGATTTACTGCTTTGAAACCAGGGTGTTGTGCTTGAGGATTTGCACTTTGAAAGCACTGTAAAGTATCCTAAGATGTTTTTTAATGAAGCATGCTTACATTGCAGATGATCATCATAGGAGTTTGAACTAATTTTCACAAAAAAATGCACATGTGTATAAAAGCTGTATACACTACTGTATAACTTTACAGTGAGGGCAGTACTGTGATGAAGAGTCGTTGCTGCTGATCGTCCAAGTCTACCTGAAGTCACTGACAAACTTCCATCCCAGACCTTCTGCAGGAACAAATAATGTGTGGAGCTCAAAGGTTTCAGGTGTTTGGATCTGATTGTCGTATTGGTGTTGTTAATTGCCTGAAAATAGCTGTTGTTGACTGATAGCTGTGTGCAGTTGCCTAGCAACAACACGTTCAGTGCTTAAGCGTAAGATCATAGTGAGCCTTACTTTTTATATCCTGCATGACCGCCAGCAAAAGGGTTAAACTACTGCACATTTTTCCTGCACAATAGTACTTTTAAAATGTAATTTCATCAATGTTTTTTGTGTTAATTGTTTGTTCACCAGTTTTCACACATTATTAAATATTTGTTTGTTTTTTGGAAAATTGTCAACAAAGAGAAACATATACTTAAACTCATCCTCTTGCTCTCCCTGCTCTCCGCTTTAAGATAAAGAGCAGCAAAATACTGGCCTCTGAAGGTTTGAGATTCACTTGTTTCAGTGTAGTTAAAACGCAGTTAATAAGCGCCACAGGGTGCTTCTAGAGGGAGGAATCGATAATCTGATAGAGGGCTTTCAGGACAAAACAAGGCCCTCCAGCTGTGGTGCAGCTGAGCCGATTGAATCCGACATGTTTTATTACAAGTCCTGGCATGCTAGTAGTTTACCACCAAATGAGGCCATGGCCCTACCCTCTCACCTCTACGAGATGAAAACTATGTACAGTATCTGTAAACACTGATTAATGGTGTGACCTGCATCTGAAAGTAGGTGTTGGTCTATGCAGGCCTCAAACGGCAGTGATCATCAGCTTGTTATCTTTCTTCCTCTGTTATTATATCAAACCTTATAGCAATCCAAATTAACAGCGTTTTGCCTTTTAGGATTGTTTCACACATCAGCCCTCATTCATGCGTCTACTTTTAAAACAGTATCAATCCGTAATGCCTCTGAAAGACATCATTCATAAATAAATGGACCTGTTTCCAGGTTGGTACATAAATGAACTGTCAATGTTTGGAACCCAATATAACTTTTACTGTAACATATGTATTTTCTTCTTCTGCTTTCTGAAGGGAGCTCAGAGCTGAAATGTCCCTTTATTGCCTGGAAAATAACAGCACTGATGGGGTCTCACAGTGCTGCACTCTGTACAAACCTTCATCAGCAAGACTCCTGCTCTCTCGCTGCCTCAAATTCCAGCTGTGATGCTCTCCGTCACCAAGAAATCCATCACAGAGTTTTGCAGCCAGCTGGGGAAGAAGAGCCCATTCAGAGATAGTTTGCTGAGCATGCTGTTCTCTCTTTGTGCAGTCCTCGTCTTCAAATCGATCCATTCCCAGCATGCTGCAGTCCAGTGTCAGTAAAACTACATGCCACTGGCGTTTCCTGTGAACAAGGGAATTTTCCTTGGGCAAACCTATCTTTGTGTCAACTTTAATCTTTTATCTCCTTATTTGTATTGTCCTCTTGCTTCTAGACATGGGCACCCTCCAAGGATCACAGATACAATGAAGTGTTATATTGCCGATGGCTTTTGTACAACGGTTAAGTAATGTATTTTTTCACACTAATACAATATGTTTTGCTTGGAATTTCTGGTTTGGCCATATTGGAAAAATATAAAGTGGCTGGGTGGAGATTATTTTGCCTTTGGTATTTGTCAGTTCCTACATGTATTCAAAGACAGCAGAACTAAACAAAAACAATCTGTTCTCATCAATTATTATATCTTGTAAATCCCATTTTTGAGTAATTCACAGATGATCTTATAGTAGGTTTCTTAAGATCCTCGTCTTTATAGAAAATGTACTGCATTAAATAGCGCTTCATCCAGGCTTCACGAACCTTAGTCATCATTAACCCATTCATACAGAGCAATGTGCCATTTTGATCAAGAAAGCTAACATTCAAACAACACATATACACACCTTTGGCCACGTCATTGGGAGCACCTCGGGTTAAGTATCTTGCCAGATAGCTCGATCATGTTAACTCTACAGAGCGCGGATTGAACCCACAACCTTCCGATTGAAAGACGACCGCACTCACAGCTACAGTCCCCCGTGCAATGTTTATTGAGGGCCAAATTCAACAATAAAGCAGCTTTACAGTTAACAAAGTGAACTTGTTCAATGTTTGTGGCTAGGTTAGATTTAGAAGACAGCTGAATTGGCAGCAAATGCAAAAAATGTGCAGTGCCGGAAACATTCCTGGCAGGCCTCTGTTGCAATATGAGCCATATTCTTTGCCATGTGGTCTACAGATTATTACAGCTAATTTCATACCAATAATTCCCCCACTTCTAAATGATAGTGGACAGATGGACTCACAGATGTATAGACTCAGAGCCAGACAGTGATTTTGTGTGTTTATATGAATGTTTGTGTGTGTGTTTGAGGGAAAGACACTGAGTAATGTGGATGACAAACTGGTACTGAAGAATTTATTGACAGACGACAATCTTCCTGACAGTTCCATCCATGTGACGCTAAACAAATCCAAGAGCAAAACTGTGTGTTGGCTGTCTGTCCATCTGCTTGTATCCTTGCAACTCACATCACAGTTTTTCAATATAATACTGTTTAAGAGACTTCGAAGACAGAGAAAGCTTCGTATCACCCATTGCACTTGATTCACAAATCAAAATATGGTGTCCTCACAAAGGGATGATTACTTTGTCTAATCAGTTGTGTGGAGATTAGTTTGAATGCAGCTCTGCAGATTCTAAAGCTCTCCATGGGCCTTTCTTAATGAGATCAATGGAAACAAAACCTAAGTGCTTGGATCAGTTTGTTAAGTTTATACAGTTTATACCAAACTAAGTAAAACTGTCAGGGAATCATATAATGTCCGAAAGAAAATGTGTTATTTATTCTGTATCCACATATAGGATTGGTGTTAAATAATTAGCTTGTTTAAATGGACATGATTTAAATGTTGGCTTTTCTTTGTAAACATTTTAGATGCCAAATAACATGGAGTGACTATAGTAACTGAGATTGTAATATTAAAGGTTTCCTATCATGCAAAATGCAATTTTTTGATGTCTTTTACACATAAATATGTGTCCCCAGTGTGCCAGGGAACTCACAAAGTGTCAGAAAACAATACCCTCTCTTTTCAACCCAGTCTCATGGCATTTCGTGTTCACCAACACGATTTTTAATCTATTGATTCGTTTTCACCAACACGATTTTCCCCTTTTTTTCGTGTTGCACAGCACGATTTTAAAAGCAATGTATTTCTACTGGTAATGTGTTTCGTGCCTGCAGCACGTCTTTTTCTCCGGTCGGGTTGTGGAAGACCGGAAG
This sequence comes from Notothenia rossii, assembly GCF_949606895.1. Classification (NCBI taxonomy): domain Eukaryota; kingdom Metazoa; phylum Chordata; class Actinopteri; order Perciformes; family Nototheniidae; genus Notothenia; species Notothenia rossii. Next base: position 18,551,692 of record NC_136907.1, read on the forward strand.
CTGTGTGGTTCATAAAAACATGTTCTTACTCAATATCAAGCCACAATTATTGCTTTTATTTTAAAATCGTATAATTTCGGACTTTTATATAAATAAATGGGGCTCAGAGCCTCAGAACACTGAAATCTGTATTTTTTAAATCTTTTTTTCTTCTAATTTGTTATTCTTTTCAAAATAACACACTGTTATTTACTCACCAATAACACACAATTATCCTTTCTTTTATTTATTGGTTTAATTCCATAATCTCGGGCTTTTTTGGCGTCCTTCAGGAACTGAATTTCAAAATAAAAATAACCGGAAACAGACGTAGGCATTTCGAGCGATTACCCAAGATCCTCAGCTATGGTTTAAGCTCGCTGATTGGATGGTTTAGCCGCAATGCATGCTGGGATTTGGTGTTTATATTATATTAAATCCGGAAAACATTTTAAAAGAATAAAATAATACTTAATTCCGAGTGTTCTTGCTTTTCTCTTTGAAAGTCATCACATAACGGCATTGTAATACACGGCTCGGCTGCATTACATATTACAGATCTGCCGTAGTTCTTTATTTATAGAGCCCTGATGAGAAGACCTTTGGAAAAACTGGAAGAAATGCCGCCGAAACTGAATACTTAACGTGGATCATAAATATATCAACAATTAAACAACATCTTCAATTTCTCTTCACACAATACATCTCCTCGCATTATCAACCTTAATTCGGCTGACTTTTATATTTGATCTAATTCGTAGATAGGTTATATTTACACCATAACGGTGCACAGCTGATATAAAAGGACTTTGATTTTCTTTGAATATAAGAATGTAAATACTGAGTCTGAAATAGTATAGCAATATGCTATAAAATTATGTGAAAACATGAATAAAACTACAAATCTTCAGATGTTGTACATACATAAGTGTCCTACACTAATAATACAAAGTTATTATAGCTGTGTGTACCTTGTGTGCACCGCCTAGTGGTTAAAGCACGTTATTTAATTATTGTTTTTATGCGTTATATTTGATTACAAAAATATTAAGAGTACATACTTTCATCGGGGGAAAGTAGAAGGTCTGTGATAGAAATATAGAATATAAAAAATCAAGACGATACTGTAAGTGATCTCTACAATAAAACAGTTTAGAGCAGGATGTACAAAGATATTAATAGGAGGAGGTGCAAAACAGAAAAACGAATTAACCTTTATTTAAACATTAAATAATACTTTAGATTAACGTCCTCTATTAAATAAGAAAAAAACTTTGGGGGTATCTACAGATAAATATTAAGCCTGACAAAGTACTTAACGTCTAATATATTGCTTTCCTGCAATGTTAACTATGTTGAAGCACTTATTTTATCTGATATTATACATATGAATTATACTCTTATGTATGTAGATAGTATAAGAAATGTGCAGAATATGACAGTTTAATGGTGGAGGTACAAACACATATTGATAGATGTCTTGTAATGTGCTGTTGAGGAACCTGTGACCCAAGATTTTCATTCATTGCATACACCGTAGTTGTGTATATGATAAGTCAATAACCTTTGAAAATCTTGAAATCTTGAAAGGGATGTGCAAAATATCCATTATACAGTCTTTAATGAACTATTAGTAGAGAGTAACGAGTAATGAATATACTTTATTACTCGTTTCCATTCATGTCAATTGCAGATAAATGTTTAGTCTTCTCAAGCACCCACTATCAAATATCTCTCCTGATTGTTGGCACTTGGCAATCAGGTTAACCTCTGTATTGTGGAGTAGAATTACAAAGTAACAATGATCTGTCACGTGGGTATATATTAATGCTGCGCATTATGGACACAAGCGATTTTCACCCATTTATTAATTATATGTTTTACATTTGATAACACCAATGTGTTTAATACTGGCAACTTCTAATTGTGGGAAAAACGAAAACGTTCAGTAGAGACGTCCCATGGAACATTTTGCGAAACACAATAGCCAGCATGTGTAGTTCTGGGGGGGGGGGGGGGTTCGATTCCAGTTTTGGATAGTCTGGCGTGGTTTTGTTCCATTTCAAACAGCTGTTTGACGCTCGGCGTAACCTTGGCGCACTGCCACTCCAACATCCAATCCCAGCGCTTGAAGATTAATCACGGGGACTGTAGTCCTAAACGATAGCTGTGGATTATGGGTAGTGTAGTGTCTTCGGCCATCCTAAACTCCTAGAGGCCTACGTCTGTTTCCGGTTATTTTTATTTTGAAATTCAGTTCCTGACGGACGCCAAAAAAGCCAGAGATTATGGAATTAAACCAATAAATAAAAGCAAGGATAATTGTGTGTTATTGGTGAGTAAATAACAGTGTGTTATTTTGAAAAGAATAACAAATTAGAAGGAAAGATTTAAAAATACAGATTTCAGTATTCTGAGGCTCTGAGCCCCATTTATTTTCCTCACAGACGGCAACAAAAGTCCGAAATTATACGATTTAAAATAAAAGCAATAATTGTGGCTTGATATTGAGTAAGAACATGTTTTTATGAACCACACAGCTTCCGTTCTTCCACGACCCGACCGGAGAAAAAGACGTGCTGCAGGCACGAAACACATTACCAGTAGAAATACATTGCTTTTAAAATCGTGCTGTGCAACACGAAAAAAAGGAGAAAATCGTGTTGGTGAACACGAATCAATAGATTAAAAATCGTGTTGGTGAACACGAAATGCCATGAGACTGGGTTGCTCTTTTCCTCCGTACCCACATCTCTAAAAATGGGGGTACAACAGAGCTGATCCAGATTTGTGTCCGATATGACGTAATATCGGAAATGTGGACTGGCTTTACACCCACGGCCCTATCAGAAACGTTGCTATCAGAAGCAATGCGCAACATGTTTTGGAAGTAATATGGTCTTTGTTTACGTTAGCAAGCATCGCTAACATTCAGAGCTAATGCTGTACTGGAAAAGTATGTGTAAAAAAGCAGGATATAAAAAGGTACTCCTTGATGTGGTTTTTGGCGTTTAATCACGGCAGCATTCAGCTGAGTATCTGCCGGTAGAATTCTCATCTCATATGCTCCCCCTCCTTTTTTTTTTTTTTTTAAAGCTATGGACCCAGAATCAGTACTTCTCTAACAGGTCTGAAATAGAAGGGTATGAGGCATGGCTAGAATGGGTGATCTGTTTGGTATTTTAAGCAAAAGACTTCATAGACATGTTATATATCTGAGACCTATAATATATGCCTAAAATAGTATCACAGCAGACTTTTAACACAGGGATACAGACATATACATAACCAGTTTTCTGTGTTTAATGGAAACTTCATAATCTATAAACAATCAGAACCGGGATCAGCCTGATAACCCATACACTTGTCCAGTTAATAAAAACAACACTAAATTAGTATTTGTTCTTTTTAGCTTAATTGGGAAAGGTTTCAATTCCCCATTCATTTGTTGGACAAATTCATTCAAAATGCAAATGGTATTTATTGGCTTATGTTTGAAGATGCAATGATTGGAATATGACACGTCATTGCCGATTAGGATATATAATCAAAAAACATATTAATATTTCCAACCAGAACCGTAATCTTTACAGATTCCCCAAGGGGAAGCTAAAGTTTGGGAAGGAGCAGCTTTACTAATCAGCAAAGGGGCACCTCTTTAATTATATGTAATTATTTTTGTGTGCTCTGTTGAACTGGTCAGTTGGAATGTCAGGTTCACAAATGTCACACTCTTAAAAATCCTTGCCCAGACTCATGCTGATAGGGAGGCTGAATGAGGAGGATTTGTGTGGAGGTATGAAAGGGGTGGAGGGCTTCATACATCTCATTTGGGTTCTGCTACTTGATTAATGTGGCCAATATTCAGAACGTGAGAACTCACCAAGAATTCTGATGAGACAATCATATTTCCACTGTAACATTATTCCTACAGCACAATGAATGAATGCACTTTTCATAGGGCCCATTGTTTTAATGATGGATTGCACGCTGAATCTTGAGAAAATTGAATACATTAGAGAGAGAGTTTTAAATCATCCAAGTTTTGCAAGCTCTATTGTTTTACAATATGATGAAGGTTAAAGACATAAACCTAATTTTCTTATGTTTTTTAGGTTATTAAAAGTTGAGTAATATGAAAGGTAGCACAGGAAACAGTGCCGAGGTAACGTCAAAATGGTCACTTGTTGTGCCAACACATTCTCACTCCCTGATAGTCCAATAGCGACACTTGGTCAGGGTCCTTTGGCGTGCAGTTGTGACGCACCGAGCCTCCTTCAGCTTCATAAACGGACGCAAAGAGCTTTCAACTGATTGCAATGTATTCCCATCGGCGGTGGTATTTGCGTCTGTAAACTTGACAGCTTTTTAGCCCGAACCACCTACTGGTTAAACCACATTATTACATGTTTAGAGTCATTGCAATGCAGGTAGACTGTTTTTAAATGCCTTTTTCTTCATGTCTTTCATTTTTTTAAAGCACTTTGAATTTCCTTGTGTTTAAAGGTGCTATATAAATAAACTTGCCTTGCCTTGCCTAAGGTCTGCTGCATGTTTTGTTGAATGTGTTATATTTGATGAAAATATTAATAGTACATGCAAATTAGGGGGAAAGTAGAAGGTCAATGATAGAATAGAAAATATCAAGAATGCATTTAAAAGAAGACCTTAACCTAAAGTATTATTTAATGTTTTAATAAAGCCTAATTAATTTGTCTTTTTTGCACATCCTCCTATTAATATCTTTGTACATCCGGCACTAAATTGTTTTATTGTAGAGATAATTTACAGTATCTTCTTGATATTTTCTATTCTATATTTCTATCATTAACCTTGGGTTAAAAAGCTGTCAAGTTTACAGTGTTAACACAATACAATAGACTGCTGTTTCCGGTTTAGTTTACGGCGGATATATTTTGTTATCCACAGACGACCACACATAAATTGTTTATATATTTGTAAAAAAAGCGATAGGAAAAAACCACAGCAACACGGAAAAGATGGTCTTAACAGGACCCAGCGGTCTAGTAGTTAATACAAAATAATAATATCAAACAAAATATTACTACTAACTTTATTGTGAAATTAAAACAGAACGGTAAAAGAATAGTTTCCGGTCTATTCTGAGGCCCAATCTCTGTAGACAAATAAAGAACTAAGCGAGATGTGTAATATTTAATGCAGCCGAACCATTTATTACAATGCATTTATGTGATGACTTTCAAAGAGTAAAGTAAGCACTAGCTGAATAAAGTATGATTTCATCCTTTACGAAACGTTTTTTTTCATATGGAATGCAGTCGGAGGTCAACCAATCACAGAGCTTGAGGACTAATCACCGGGTTTGTCGAGCAAAGCGCATGGTGTAGTCTAAAACGATAGCTGAGGATTATGGGTAGTGTAGTGTCTTCGGCCATCCTAAACTCTGATACAACTATTTGTTTCTCAGAGTCGAAGGGGAAAAACACAAAATCATTGTACACAATTTAAACTAATCAATGTTGTGTAATTAACAAGGATAATCTGGTGTTTTTGAGTTGATGAGTAGTGCAGATATCACTGTAAAATCAATCGACAGTAAAGAGAATACTTATTTCTGGGTGTAAAATTCTCCATTATCCAATGGGAATGGACGCTCACATTGCCAACCCTTTAACTGCCAGCACCACCATTTGGTAGAGCACATTTCGCGTCTTGATATCTTGTTGAAAAAAAAAAAAAAGTATAACTCCATCTGATTCAGCCAGCTCCACCCTTTGGTTGACATGCTATGCACAAAACAACCTCTAGATATCAATGTGGTTCAAACATAATGCCCTTCAGCTAGCTTCAACTGAGAAAGTTGGCAATGCTAAAAATCACTGCTGAAGATTTCCCTCTTTTTGGTCAACTTTTGTAAGGTAACCATATCATTTTTGACAGATTTTAGTGGCAGGGCACTGACTGAACATAATTAGATAACTTGATGCACAAAAAAAGTATTAACAAGGGTGTAATTACTTTTTTGAAGATATGCTCAACCAATCGTTCGAATTGGCCTTTTATGGTAAGCTAGCAATATGACTTTTTCAGAGTTTCAGAGATGTTTTCCAATAAAATATGGTAAATAAATGGCTAAATTCATGGTAATATTACTAAATCTAGTACTGCCTTATGAGTCTCAGAGTGAAAGAGTGATAATAATTTATATAACACCTTTCATGCATGGCATTCAGCCCAAAAATGCATACAGATGAGCAAGTTAGGCCAACACAGGAGATAGACATTTGCTGTTAGGCCAGTGGTTTCCTGTTAGGCCAATTCAGCATATACAGTAAGATGAGCAAGTATTTTTTTTATCATGAAAAACACTTTACATTACTTTTTTCCCTTTTTCTTTTTTACAATTATAATTTATTATCTTTTATAAATATATCTGGTTGTATATATTGCTCATTTTCCATAAAAGAAACAAATTAATTTGAGTTTGTGTTTTATTTGAGTTTGATGCATACAAATACTGTACTGTATATGATGATTGTGGAAAATGTACTTTTACCATAGAGGGCCAGCTCGACCATTTGGTAGAGGCTCATAAAAACAAAACTGTGTGGTCAGTCAAAAAAAAAAATGTGTTTGTGCTTATTTGTGGCCCATTTGATAAGAAAATGCAAAACAATATTTTTTCCATAGCTTTTTTCTTGGTCCAGCAGTTAAAGGGTTTTAACTGCCGCCAACATGAGCCGCATTCACACCGCAGGACTTTCCCTGCTACTTTGGTTCTTTAGTTCCGTTAGTACCAATAATGTCGCGTTCACACCGCCGGGACTACTCAGTGCCGGGAACTCTTTTGGCCATTTTCAGTCCCTGCTAGAGAGGTGGTACGAACCTGGTGATAAAAGAGTGCCAATTTCTATTCTATTTCTATTGGCTGGGCGAATTGCAAACCACGCCCGGTTAGACTCTGAATTTTTTTTGTTAGGCAGCCATTGTTTTCCTCGCTACAAAACCACATCCACACCTGAGCGAGTAGTTTTTTTGTACTTTAAAGCAGTTATGACCACACGTACTACAACACCGGAGTGGTGGAATGATGAGGAAGTGTCGGCGTTTCTGGCAATTTACTCTGAGGACGGGATGCAGCAGCTTCTACAGAAAGCAGTTGCCAACTCCAAATGTTTTGAGCGATGTTCGCAAAAGCTACCCGAGCGGCGTGTTGCCGTTATTGTTCAATCAATCAATCAATGTTTATTTATATAGCCCAATATCACAAATGTTACATTTGTCTCAGTGGACTTCACAGTTTGTACAGAATATCAGTATGACAATACGACACCCTCTGTCCTTAGACCCTCACATCGTACAAGGAAAAACTTCCAGAGAAAACCCACAGTTTAAAGGGAAAAATGGGAGAAACCTCAGGGAGAGCAACAGAGGAGGGATCCCTCTCCCAGGACGGACAGACGTGCAATAGATGCCGTGTGTAAATTGAAAAGATAATACATTTGCAACATTGTTATGTCTTGACTGTGCAATAAAACAAACAAACTGGCGAAGTATATTTATTGTGTCCCACCCCAAATTTGCAGAATAGAAGAATGTGAGAGACAGGTGGAGCAGACAGGTGGTTGAATTTATCTACAATATTGCAACCTTGTGCAGCAATGGCAGGGGCAGAAACACAAGTCTTACACACATGAACACAAGTAATTTATCATGTCATTTGTTTTAGATAAATAAGGGGAAAACACCAAACAACGGTTAATGTCCTTTTCCAAAATCAGCCTGAGGGGGTAATATATAATAAATACATAAAGATAAAGTCCATTGTTATAATGGGGTATTTTATTTGTAAATTACCCTTATAACCCAGCCTCATGGTGCACATGATTCTTTGCTTGGACATTTTGTTGGTTTGAGTCATTTGAGCTCGGATTCTAGTAGGGACATAAAGTAACACGTATCTTAGGAAGATATGAACTTCATCTTGGTGAAGTTGATGCTGAATTCACTATTTAGTAGATAATCATGTGACACTTTATCTTTGCACTACGGTCTGTCTGCTGAGCCTACCTATTATATATATATATATATATATATATATCATGTACAGCGGGTGGGCTTTATACACCCTCCCCCGTGTGGTTCTTCTTCTCTCGTTTTTTTTTGTACTCGCCGTGAAGTGGTTTTGTGGCCTGCCAGTAAACCCAGAGAAGAAGAAGACGAAGTGACGTCAGCGTAATCTTGCCTCAGGGAAAGTACTGCGGTGTGAATGCGATTGGCACTAGGCCCATGGCGGATTCAGTGCCGTGGTACTTTAGTGCCGGCACTAAAGTACGGCAAGTCCTGCGGTGTGAAAGCGGCTATGGACCGATGCGGTGCTTCCCTGAGCGTCAAATGCCGCCGCCGATGGGAATACATTGCAATCAGTTGAAAGCTCTTTGCATCCGATTATGAAGCTGAAGGAGACTCGGTGCGTCACACCTGCACGCCAAAGGACCCTGACCAAGCGTCGCTATTGGACTATCAGGGAGTGAGACTGTGTTGGTTGTGCTGAACAGTGGCGGTTCTACAGGGTGGCACGGGGTGGCAGCTGCCACCTCAGAAAAATGCCTTGCCACCCCAGTTGCCACCCCAGTTGGCAGCTTTATTTTGAAAGAAAAGTTGTGGCTCATCGGGCATTTATGAGAGAAAATCTCTAATGTCCGAGTGCAAGTGAATGCAGCACAAGACGCGCCTTGTAACCCCTCCCCCGGCCCTGGCACGAGCCTGGAAATATGATTGGCGGCGATTTCCTTTGAACGTGGGGACAGCGCAAAACGAGAAGCATTTCGGATCCAAGTAGAGGGAAGGAATTAGGTATTTGCGGTCTACAATGACAGAGAAGAGACTGTCAAGTTTGGCTGTACTGTAAGGCAAGGCAAGGCAAGTTTATATAGCACTTTTCTGTACGCGACAATTCAAAGTGCTTTACAAAACAAATTAAAATACTTTTTGGAATACATACAGTAAAAACATATATATAATTGCATTTTACAACAGGCATTACAAAGCAAAGATAATAAAATAACTAAAATAAACACCACAGGTATACAATACATGTTTAAAAGGCATACTGTAGTGCGAATATGAGCAGCTCAATTAAAAGCAGCGGCAAAGAGCTATGTTTTTAGTCTCGATTTAAAAATAGTAAGCGTTTCTGCGGACGTGCATGATTTGGGTAGTTTGTTCCAGATTGTCGGGGCATAATAGCTAAATGCTGCCTCTCCATGTTTTGTTTTTACTCTCCGAACCGAAAGCAGACCCGTCCCAGAAGACCTGAGGCACGTCATTGATGGCTCGTAATTATGTAGGAGTTCAACAATATACTTTGGTCCTAAACCATGTAATGATTTAAAAACTAGCAATAGTACTTTAAAATCAATTATTTGGCCGACTGAAAGCCAATGTAAAGATTTCAGAACCGGACTGATGTGATCCACTCTTTTAATGTTAGTGAGGACACGTGCAGCAGCGTTCTGAATCAGCTGCAGTTTTCTGATGGATTTTTTATCAGCCCTGTGAATACACTATTGCAGTAGTCGAGTCTACTAAAGATAAAAGCATGGACAAACTTTTCTAAGTCCTGTTGTGACATTACTTTTTTAATCCTTGATATATTCTACAGGCTGTCCTCAGCATTGAATCAAAATGCACCATAGCTTTACATTTTAATAAGTTTGTGAGGCGTTTTGCTGAGCAAGATGGTAATCGCCACATTCAGCTGTTATCAGTGTTGGGCAAGTTACTTTTTAAAAGTAACTAGTAATAGTTATAGTTACTGCTCTCAAAAAAGTAACTAGTTACTTTATTAGTTACTGAATTATAAAAGTAACTAGTAACAAGTTAATTGACTTTACTTTAAAAATAATAACAATACAAATACAAGTTTTTGTGTTGTTTTTTGCTGACTAGTTCTCTGAAGGCAACAGACTTGACCGTTGCGATGGACAGCATGTCCTCAACAACATACCTGGCAATCAATCTGTTTAGTTGACTCTGGGTGACATTTGGCGATTTGAAAGAATCGTTTTTTGGCTGTTTAGATGGTGTTGCTCCATCTGGGTCACTGCCGGTGGTTGAGACGGTGGGGTCTTTGGCGACTAGTTTTATAGCCCCATGTACATTACTAAGGTGCTTCAGGAGATCGGCATTGCTGTTATTCGATGTGGACGATGCTTTCTGTCCTGCACACAGTTTACATTTGACCATAATATTTTGTGCGTCCTTTATCCCCACAAATTGAAAATAGTGGTTATATTTCCAAGTTGCAAAGTTGCGCTGCTGCTCTCGCTGATACTTGCATCCGCCATTGTGTGCGTGTGTGCTGGTGGTGAGCGTTGCTGTGTGTCTGTTACAGTGTTGTAGTCAAGTCAACAATTCACGAGTCCAAGTCACTCTCGAGTCACCACTCTTCGAGTCCGAGTCCAAGACCGAGTCACCTAGGGAGAGTCGTCGTTGAGTCCGAGTCCAAGTCTGAGTCACCCAAGGAGTGTCGGAGTCAAGTCCGAGTCATCATTACCTGTGTTCGAGTCCGAGTCCAAGTCCGAGTCACCTAAGAAGAGTCCAAGTCAAGTCTGAGTCGCAAGTCTTCATGTATTAATCTTCGTGGATATATGTGTTGAAATGTAGCTGCTCCTCTACATTGCTTTTATCCTGTCATGTTATACTAATCTGTCTATTGAACTGCTGTGAAGCCAGTTTGGCTACAATTATTGTAATAGGTGTCACCAATGTGGTGCTGAGAGATGGGAGTCGGAGGCGGGGTATCAAAGCAACAAGCTAGACTTTTATTTAGCATCGGAACACACATGTAAACAACTTTCTAGACGGGAAGCGAAGACCGGAGGAAACAGGAAGTCCGGCTCACTAAAATGTCCGTGCGAACAATACCCCAGCCCATAGGGTGAATAATGTCAATCACCACACTATACAAATATAATTAGCTTATTACTAATATTAATATTATTATTATTATTATTATTATTATTATATATAAATAAACTATATTTAAAATGAATTACCTTTTAGAGAAGTGATTATATTTGTATGCCAATATTTTCCTATGGTAAAGTTTTCGTTTTGCACTTTTAGTTTTGATAGCAATAAGATCGGGACTCTTATTTTGAAGGAACTTTTACCGGTTAAATCGGTTTACTGATAAAGATTGAGCCCCAGAAAGCACATGGCTACTTAGCATGCAAAAGGACGTCATTCTGCATGTTAAGTAGCCATGTGCTTTCTCGCCTCACAGGTGCACACGCCAGGACAGAGGACATCAGACTCCAGAGAAAACTTGCTCGAGTCCAAGTCCGAGTCATCATTACCTGTGTTCGAGTCCGAGTCCAAGTCCGAGTCACCCAAGGAGTGTCCGAGTCGAGTCGGAGTCCAAGTCGTCATTATCTGTGTTCGAGTCCGAGTCCAAGTCATCGTGAGCGAGAATTCAAGAGTCCAAGTCCGAGTCGCGTCAATCAGTGCGCGAGTCCGACACGAGTCCGAGTCCAGGACTCGAGTACTCCATCTCTGGTGTGTTAGCATTAGCAAGTGTTCGTGTGTGTGTATTTTCCATGGTATTTTCCCCGCAAGGCAAGACCCGCCCAACTCTGTCTCTGATTGGCTTACCCTGAAACGTTACCCCGCGTTAACCAATCATCACTCCTCTCTGGTTACTTTCACTTTTCCATGGTGCTGTGAGAGGAAATCGCTGTATTCGCCTGTAAGTTACATCCGCAGGGAGATGCGGTTCAGTTCCATCACATAATGTAACGCATTAACGCACCCATTTAAATCACAGTAACTATAACGGCGTTACTTAATGGGAATAGGTAACTAGTAACACTATTAGTTACCACGAAAAAAATAGTTGCGTTACAGTAACACTGGCTGTTATAGGCATACCAACTTGATGCTCTGCTCACGGATGACTCGATGAATATAATACACTGTTAAGATGATGACCTTACGTGTGTACATATGTTTTTTTTCTGTTTTAAGTCCTGAGAAAGTCAAATAAGACGGTGTGTAAAACTTCACTGCCCAGTCAAAAAAAAGTAACCACTTTGATTTAACTAGGCCAGTAGGTAAGGACTTTCCACTGGAAAATAACTTATTGCAGCGATGTTTATGTTTGAGCTGAATACACGTTTTTGAACCCTAACTGATGCAGTTAGTCACTTCTTTAATGTTTGTTCTTTCTGATATAAAGTCAAGGTTGTAACTGTTTGCAATGAAGTTGTGCGGCGCTGAACTGTTCTTTTGATTATTTTGATATATGATAGTAATTACTTGTCTTTCAAATTTGAAGGAGGGTGAGCAAGCATCTTGTGAAACATTCATCATTAACTCCTCCAAAAAATATATATTTTTTAATAATAACACTGAATATGTGAATCATAACAGTGATTGACAGCTAATATCATATTAATTTAGACAAACATCGACGAGACAGTTAATTAATATACTTATTGCAGCAGTCTGCATAGATTTGGTACCCCTGCTGGTCTAAGAGTGAGACAAACTCATTCAGTTATTGTTCAGTTAAAATTCATTAAAACCCTCTATGGTACGCACTATGATGCCATTTGGGAAAACAATTTTTGGAGTGTTTTTTTGTCATATAATAGACCAAATAAACATAATCTAAATACATTTTAAATACATAATTATTTGGGGGTACTTTTTGGGGTGTGTTGCCTTGAGGCAACACTGTACCATAATGGTAAGTTATGAAAAAATAGTTATTGTTTCAAATTTGAACAAAATGTATTTAAAAACACATGGAAAATACTAAATAGCCTCAACAGGTTAAATTGCATGCCAATTAAAATGTGAAAATCGTTATTTTTTATATTTTAACAAGATTACATGTCTGAATGTTGCCTGCAGGCAACATTGTATCATTGTGAAACAACCTTTAGGAATAAATACGCAAAGAGCCTAGGCATCTTTCATCAAACTTTGACAAAATAGACTCACTATTGTGGAAGTTCATGAAGCAGTTATTGTCAGCAGTGAAGCACAGTGATCACTGCACTTTCACCCTTACAGCCAGGGTATTTGCACCAGCCCTTTTTCTCCACCCACACAGGCCAATGGTCAGTGTGGTCTTGATGCACATGTGTTGATTGCACTGATGAGAAAGAACCTCTGTGCTTCTTCTCAGCCAGGTCTCTGTCAACATTATGAGATGGTCTCCCCCTCTTCTTCAAAACTTTCCTCTCGTTGCAAAGGCAACTTGCAACTTCAGCTTTGAATTTAAGCAGGCTGTACACTTCTTTTTTGGGGATGCCGCAGTCCTTGCAGTCCCTGGGGTACAAGAGCCACGCATTCACTAGAGGGAAATCCATCATATGCAACACGATCTTGTGATGCCCCTTCCTTGACCTGATCTTTGTTCTGTAGAGAGCAATCAGCGAGTCTAGAAGATCCACTCCTCCCATACTTTTATTGTATGCATGCACGACACTATGATGAATGGTATGCTTTTGAACAGTTTATACCTAAACACACAATACCACAATATCATGGTGAATCCATAATGGTACGGTGTTGCCTCAAGGCAACATTTACAATTGACCATAATGGTACGATGTTAACTCCAGGCAACATTTGCATTTTAACGAGTTTCCATTACCTAATTAGCAAATTAAGTATATTAAACTATTAGAAATTAAGGTTTACTCACCTATTATTTTGAATAAAAAAAATTCCAGACAAGAAATGCGCAGGAAATTACGTTTTTAGACACATTTCTTGGAGAGAAATGGCTGAGCTGATCCTTGTGGGAAAGGCAGCAAACAGGGTCTTCAAATTGGCCGCCAGAGAGTCATGGGACAAATTCAAACACTACTATTGGTTCCTTATGGTCCTGCCTCTTTTTTAAAGTATTGCATCATAATTTGAGATGTATTGTGTGAATGCAAAAGGCAAAAAATGGGTATGTTGCCTGGAGTCAACATCATACCATAGAGGGTTAAATTAATTCTGCCACCTTATATACAGTTTATATTTAAGGCTTTATATTTAAGGCTTTACTGATGTGCCACAATAATGTCACCAAATGTTATTGAGTTAAAATAAATATTGTGTCTTTCCAAGTTAACATTACAGTAATTGATATGACTGTGATTAAATCAGCATATACTTCTGCCAGGGGATGCCAACACTGAAATTCTCCTACCACCCTCTTGCCACCCCATGAATATTTGTCTAGATCCGCCCCTGCTGAACCCAGTAAGAATTACCAGCTTTCTTTGACTATTGGCGGGAGAGTAAAGTTTACTTGTCTGGAATCTCTGTATGTAGAGTCAGAAGCTTGTCAAATATTTTGTTAACAAATACAATACATTGCAACAGATTCTGGATGAATGCAGTAGTATGGTTTGCTAGGGACATGACAAGTCTACCATTCTGTAAGCTCTGGTATTTAACAAATAACATATCTTTACCTACTCAGTTGATTTTTTACATCAAGACATCTTTTGCCTTCATCATTATGCACAATAACTGCTGCATGAAGGACAGTAACACACATTCTCTTTTAGTTTGATAGTGAATCTAAATCAGCGACGTGCAGTCAGGGGAGGCAGGGGAGGCAGAGCCTCACCTGTCATACTCCAATGCAGGCTTGGAATTTTGTCATTTTAGGGGCAAGGCCATTTGGCCTTTGGTGTTACACATTTTTTCAGGGCGCAAAGGCCAAATGCCAGGGCACAAAGGCCATTGAGGGAAACATTTGGATTTGGAGCTTACAAATAAATAACTTCACTTTTTGATAAGAAAAACACACGAATGACATGAATGACACTTTTTTAATATCAATAATGTCAAACATGATATCATCATATAGGCCTATGCCTCCTTGTATTACCGTATTTAAAATAAAATACTCTACTTTGAATAATTAGTGTTTATTATGTTTTCAATCTACTACTTCTCCTCACAAAAATCAAAAATTATATTAATATGTAACAAATATATTCCATTTCAGAGCAGAAGAAACAGCCTTCAAGGGTCAAACTCTGCACATATCGTTCAGCAGTGCACAGTGAAGTGTGTGTGTGTGTGTGTGTGTGTGTGTGTGTGTGTGTGTGTGTGTGTGTGTGTGTGTGTGTGTGTGTGTGTGTGTGTGTGTGTGTGTGTGTGTGTGTGTGTGTGTGTGTGTGTGTGTGTGGGGGGGTGTGTGGGGGTGTGTGTGTGTGTGTGTGTGTCTCTCTTTAATCAACTCCTCACAGCTCTGGTCAGAAACTGGACAAAAGTTTAACATGTACAAACCACAGACTGTCATGGCGAATACAATCGCTGCTTTAATTCTGTCTTTAGGACGTTGTTGTGAGTGTGGACGGAGCAGCTACAGGTTAGTTTAGCCTGACTGATCCATTCAGAAAACACGCATTTTAAAAGGTTTTTCGCTTGCCGTCTTGTCTGCAGACTTGTCAAAGCATTAATTCATGTTTTTACTAACCGGTATCAGTATGTAGTTACTTCAGCATCATTTTGAAACGTGTATTACAATTAAATCACTGTAAAATCGGTTAATTTTGTCGTAGTTGGTTTCCACCACAGTATTTACATGGAAATAAGCCCCTCCCCCTCTCCAGCGCGTCCTGTTTGAATGAAAGGAGTAAACACAGCTGACAGCCGCGGTGAAACTGCAGCGGTTAGAGCAATTAGAATATACGCATCGCGTCCGTTGTGAACGCAGCATAATGCAGTTCAGAAAGCACTGTTCTGACGCTTTTAAAGCAACTTCGAGATTTTAACAGTATAAGGGGCACACAGGCCATGGTGGCCGCAGGACGTACAATTATTTGTGGGGCATAACGGCCAGACCGAGGGGCTACGACGGCCATGGCCGTCATGGCCGCCGTGAAAATCCTACCCTGCTCCAATGTAACGGAAAAACAACTAAAGAAAAACTAAATAGTAATAATAATAAAATGTCTCCACTGATCTGTGTTGTAAATGTGCTTTATGTATGATTCCAATCGCTTTTTAAAGTCAAAATCAGCAAATTTGCCGAGCTCCGATACAACTACGGGTAGCGATGAGAAGTGAGGCAGAGACGAGCTCAGCCTCTCGTAAACCCATAGTAATTTGCTGGAGCGCGGGCACTAATTTAACGCGGGCACTTATTTTGTGAACGCGCTCAAGCCAGTTACTTTGGGGTGAGGTGAGGCACAGATGAGCTCTGCCTCACCTTAGAATGCCTCACCCTACAGAAACTGGCTGGAGCGCGGGCACTAAGCGCATGCCTGTTACCATCTCACTGTATGTCACCAATGTAATGTTTGTAGATCCCTTTATTACATTTATCCTCGCCATCCATAGTCTCTAAATAACTTATTTCACGTATATATGATATTTAGGCTCGCTGGTCTCATCATACAACGGCAATGAAAAAAGCACCAGGGGAGGCAGCCATAACCTCTGCCGCACTGAAGGGGGCGCACATGAGCCCACAGGTTCTTGTTGCTACTGTTATTCTACGCAGAGGCGGTAGACACAAACAACAAGCTAGACTTTTCAAATTACAGGAAGATAAGGAGGACTTTTACAAAAAAGTAATAGAGATTGTTGTCCAGAAGGATAGCATGGACTTCATCTTCAAGTCAAGGTAAGACCACAATTGTAATGAAAATGGGATCTTACTAAGAAAGAACAATCCAATATTTAGATGTTAGATATCCTTTTGTTGAACGGTCTGCTTAAAATGAATTGAAGCATCAGACTAAAAAAGCTTTTCAAAATAACTGAATATTTCGATTATGGTCAAAATATAATATTTGTAAATCTGACTCTGAAAGAGTCAGTGCCTCACCAGCCATGAACCTCACCGCATGTCACTGCTCTAAATAACATCCCATGAATATTAAGGAAAGGTTTATCATCGTGCACAGTTATTACAGTATTTGTTAAGACAAACTAACAATAATAATGTCCTGTACTATGGAATGACAACTAATAGCATCAAATGCAACACATTTGTTTGATTAGGATGCAGTCATTTGCAAGTGAAAATGAAATCCTTAACCCTAACCCTTGATAACACACACTTTGAATCAGAGTGAGGGTTGATTAGTAAAATCCCCTCTGCGGAAATTTGTTTAATTAGGCCCCAAGCCTGTTTTTCAGGTTTCAGGCTCGAAAATGACATTCCCAGAACAAATGACCATATCTTCCCTTCTAAAAGGGTTACATTAATAATCTTTTTTCTCAAAGTAATGGTAAACCTGTGAGTTGGATGTAGAAAAGTCAGAATCAATATAGATGTTTTTTATTTTAAAGAAAATTCAGATTGAACATGGTAAAAAACTGTAAATTATAGTGTCCGTCCAAAAGATATTTTGTACTTATAGTGAAAACTAACATTGGATGATGGGTTAGTAGACTACAAGCTTTAGTAATCCAAATTACAACAGATAATAAGTACCCTGTATCAAGATTGATGCAAAACAAGTGATATTTGACCTTTTTAGACAGATTTAGCAAAAAAAGCCTCTTCTGGGGCCATTTGGGTGGATTTTCCATATCTCTGGCCCCCCTTGTTCGATTTTGACAAGTGACATCTCTTTCTGACCATTAGAGCCAATAGAATCCAAGGGAAATCGTCCTGCACACACTCATGTTAAAGGTGACATGTCATGCTTTTCCGGTTCTTACCCGTCCCCTTGTGTGTTATGAAGGTTTTTCTGAATGTAAACGGTGTGCAGAGTCAAAACCCTAAAAGTACACCCTGTAGCGAGTAAAACTCTAACACAGAAAATACCTCCCCAAAAAGCCTCATTGGTGAAACGTCATCATGACGTCATCATCCATTTGATTCTTCCGGGTCGTGCTTACGAAAGCACGTACCCGGAACTAAATAGGCCAATCCGTGGAGCCGTTACGTTACGTCCGCGGAGCCGTTACGTTAAGCCCCCGCTGATTGGTCCAAATTGACCAATCCACGGACTTCCTGACAAACACACACACTCAGTGCAGGCAGCTCTGCTGCTGCTCCCTGTTGCAGGCTGATAACAGACAGACTCTGACAGATTCTCTCTGCAGACCCATTCTCACAGCGTTTATCAACCTATAAACCTTTTTCTTCTCAATATCAAGCCACACTTATTGTTTTTATTTCGGCTGTGACTTTGTGTGTGTTCAGGTTGAGTTTGGCTGTGTTTGGCTCTGTATCGCTAATCACACCTCCACGGAGCTCAGCGCGATTCACAACGTGCACACTGGGCTCACAGGGAGGGGGATGGGGGGGGGGTGACGGGAGGAAGCGGCAACGAGCCGTTTAGTGGAGAAAGTGAATACTGCTGAATACACATACTTTACAGAGATGCTGTATGCGAAACCAATGTGAGTTTGGAAAATTGCACAGTATTTTTCTATTTTAGTATACCTCAACAATGGAATTATGATCAGTGGAAATGGCCATGACATGTGACCTTTAAAAAAAGGTGGCGTCTCTGCGCATGCTAGCTTGCAGCAGAGGGGAGAAATATCCTGCAAGCAATATCAAGCAACGGAAAAGCTGTTTTATTGCTTATGGATTATCAGAACATTTCAAAGGGGACACAGACACATTGGATTAACCTATAGATGATCGTTTTTATCGTTTTAATGCCATTGAAGACCAGTTTAGACCAGACAAAGACGAAGGTAAGCCATGTTAGCGTTGTGGGCTACCTAGCGCCACTTGTTTTGATGTACGTTTTTGTTGATAACGTCAGGAGTTTGTATCTTTCAGTGTTGAGGTGGACACCGTTAGATTCTGTGTCTCCTTGCGATCATAAATGATGTGTTGGATGTGCACCTAGGATAAGTAATAAGGGAGCTAGGAGTGATTATCGGTGCAGTAATAGGTTAGCATTTTTCAGACTTGTGTTTTGTTTTGGTAAAAATGGTTTGTATCGTCAGTTAGCTGAGATTATTCCCGTTAATCTGGTATAACACATTAATAGGTTCTTAAATATTGAGATCCCCTGAGACACAGTGTCGTGAAAAAAAAAAAAGTACCCGCCGGCGGGGACCTTGGGGTTTAACAGGTTAAATGCAGTCAGGCAAGATCTCCATTGGCTTTAAAACAAGAGATCTCTTTGACAGAATACAAGTAGCTTGAGGATATAATTTGTTCATATTAAAGTTTATAAACAAAAAGAGTCACATTTAAAAACGCATGGTCCACCATTTCCAGGCATTTAGTAACTGTAGGACTACCATAAAAGCGTGGATTTTAATTGAAACACTGACTGTGTTTGAATATAAATGTTTTTTATTGCTTTACACTTTTGTTGCAAACATCACAGGTGCCAAATAGCATGCATCAATCATTACATTGGAAACTAGCATTAATCATATATACAGGGATATGAATAACCAGATTTTCCCTCGTCTCCTCTTAAATTATCAAATCCATAAAATGATCAAAGCCTGTTTTAGCCATATGCCTGGAATACTCATGTTACACAAGCATACTCAATGACTAGGAGGGAAGATTAAAGAGCATGGATTTGTGCTGTTCACTTCAAGGTTTTTCCCCGACTGTGAGCTTGTAGATGCATATAAACCTAATAAGACTTAATGGAATGAAAGCTGTTTATTCGCAGACATCACACCTATGCTTAAGTATCTTGATCTTAAGTTGAACCTTGCAACGTTCTCAGCTGCAGCTAAGCCACTTAAACTTATTTTGCTTTGATGCATAACATTCACATTTAGCTGGGATATCAAAAGGATGTAGGCCTACTGTCATTTCTTCAAGTCAGGAATTGGCTAATATAGTATTGCCAACATGATCGTTTGCCCACAACTACTTTGCATTTTCTTTACTTCCCCTTTATCTATAACTGTCATGTTAAACTTTGGTGCCAGAAAATAGCTTTATTAAACATGCCTCATTGTGAGGCGTTAGCTCTGTGTTACTTTTGTGAACCTGTAAACCCCAGGAGCTTTAGAAGAGAGTGACTAAGTTAATCAATCAGTAGAAGAGCTTCCGACTTAATGTTGAGTTGTCAATTTGATTAATTATAAGCTAATTTCACTAATTTTCACTTTTTTTTCACTTTTTTTTTTTCAGCCACTGCTGACTACAACTTTTGATGCATGGATAGCCAACTTGTGTGTGTGTGTGTGTTGCGTTAATAACATCAGTATTAATTTAGGTACTGTGTGTGTGTTAATAGATTCTCACCCGATTTCATTCCCCATACATTTCGTTTTTCCCTTAATGACGCAAATTAGTTGATCAGAGTTTAATACAAATTCCCTGTGCACCTAGCTGTACATGTCTTCTAGTTTCAGGATCAGAGCAATAGATGTTGAGAGTGGGACTAGTTTCAATTTCCCATGCACTCAATCAAAGCTTATGAATAAGACAGGCTTATGGAAAAGTGAAATGCTATGACAGGCTGCCTCCTGCTCTACAATGGAATATCTCATAATGCTCACAAACATTCTCCTTTACATATCTGTTATTTGTAGCAGGCATAATACATTCACGGATGGTTTGTACTGAAGCAAAATCTTTTTTTGGTTTGAATTAAACAAAACCACATTTGATTGCCATTGTTTGTACTTTATATTTATACCCTGGAAATCTGTTTACTGTGCTGCTCTCTATTGCTACTACAGCAATGACTAAAATGTGCGACTTCTAAAGCATAGGGAGGCCTACTCGTCAAACTATGCTCCACCTACCATGCAGTAAACATGTGGTTAACTTTGTGAATTCATCAATTCGTGTTTGGCATCCATCTGTCAGACAGCCTGTGAGCTGTGATGATTCGTGGAGCGCTGGGTTGATGTAATGAGCCAGAACAGCAGTGACAGCCATGTGGAGGACTCAAGCATCCATCTCGTTCTGCTACAGGTCTCCCGACCTGACGTTTAAAACTAATAAATGTGTACATTTATTTTATAAAAAACGTTCTTAGAAAACCTGGAATTATTTCATGACTACACATTTTCCTCTAAACTGGTTTGTCAGGATGCAGTCTTAAATAAATGCAGTGTTTTCAACTGTGCTTCCAGCCTACAGTAACAGCACAAAGGTCCTAGTAGTGCAAGAGTAAGTGATAGCCTGATCAGCTCTGACCTATCATACACCAGCTGTTATCTCCTGAGCCAGATCCACCGGTGCGACCAGTGCTTGTGTGCGACAAGGGCTGTGTGTGGTAGCCTGGTACAGCCCTTTCTCATGACTGGGGAATAATCCTTATTATAACCCTAAGGACAAGAGACACTGATATCAGTACAAGAAACAGAGCTCTCATGGTTCAATATAAATTGAAGAAAGTTATTTTTAATAAATATAACGTTTTTCTTTTTTTTAACATTTATATTTTATTAAACATTTTCAAAAGACAAAAACACACGGACAAGGACATGGCTCACACACATCACAAGTAGGACAGGACATAACAACAAGGGTGGGGGGTGGGGGGATTACAGTGTCAGTTACATTTGATGTATGCATGGCGTTGTATTTATACATGATTTGCTTCATAATGTAGGTATACTTCATTGTTTAATAGGTAAGATGTATGTAATAAATAGATAAAAAGTCAAATAAATAAATACATATATAAACAGTATATGCACACATATGTACATATACACACACATCTCTTCCTTCCAGCAGCCTGCATACCCTATAGTCGCTTATACAGAGCACAATGATATAGGACTACATAATCATCCCTCAAGGCTTTTTCTGCTGCAATCTTTGGGGTTGCTGTGCTGCTGTTACATTTCTTTACTGCTATTTAAAAGAAACAGAGTAACTACGTATTCATCTCCTTTACTCAAGAAAGCAAAGCACCAACCTTTGGGTCTCAAACTAATTAGAAATAATTGCATTTCATATTTCATCATACCACTTCTGTTGTCGCTGTGGCTATTGTTGAACTAACAGCATTCAGGCAGACAGACGATCAATGGTCTTTAGTGCAGGAGTGCATCAAAGCGTTTTTTGACATTGTATTGCTTTCTTGAATAAATGTTAATTGCTGAATATCCAAGCTACGAACAGAGCCGCCTTTTCTTTTTTTCTTAGTCAATTTATTGAACATGTGAGAAACAAAACATAGAACAATAATAATATATATATATATTTTTTTTTCTTAGAATAATAATTATAACAAAGTACAACAAAATAAAATAAATAAATAAAAATACTCAAATAGTCTGTCATGTTCAACCTTCAGACAGGAAGTGAGTGATTGACATTCAGCATTGGGTTCCGGGTGGAGTCAATATTCCTTATTTAACAAAGGGAGTGTGAGCTTCACTGACAGGAGTGTCAGACTGTAGTGCTCGGCCATCTTGTGTGCTCAACTTGTCTAGTTGCGCACAGTAAAGAGACTAGGTCAGTTTGTTGCACATTTCTTCACGATAGTACAAACATACATCAACATGCTTCAACATGTAATATTCCGTCAATAATTTAACCTGCGTGATACAGAACATCATGTCTTTCCAAGCCCTATTATCATAATTCCGGATCCAGAGACACTGGAATGTGTGGCATCCACATAAATCAATTGAAAAACAAGAAGTCTTCCCTCATTCATTATTTAGTCACTCTCTCCATGTTCGCCGTTTCTTTTCAAGTTTAGCAAAACTGGCAGGCAGTGTTTTCGTTAAGCTCAAGTCTATTATTTATGCAAGATAATCGTCAGAGAATATGAGCGAGTGTGTGGGTGGGTACTGTTGACACAATACAAAATGCATGTGCTATGTGTGCGCGTGTGAGATTACATTTTATTAGTTAACAGACAAGATCGACTGAACATTTGTGATGGCTGTCCAATGATACAATAAAACTGGAACTGAGAGTTTGCATAAAGGAAAATGCATTGTCGCACAACAGAGTAAACACGCATAATATAGTGCATGTGGGGTTGGATATTTATTAAGGCAGTCAACAGCCAGCGATATGTTATGTGTAATTAAACAACATAAACCTGATGTGAAAAACTAAGCCATGTATGAAGTTTTTTCTTTACATTACATCTGTTACGGCCACAGCATTAAAACATTTGTGGCTCGCGTTGTGACCTGAAACATAGATTTTAAACGGCAAGCCGATTGAGATGGTTTATCCAACATTTCAATTCAAACTAACTTAACCCTTCTCTTGCGTTAGGTCATACCCCCCTTCCCATCCTATTTTCGGTCAAAATTGACCAGTGTGTTTTGCACAGTGATATCTCTGGAACCCCTTATCCAATTTTGATGGTTGACATCTTATTTGAACAGTCAAAGCAAGTAGAATCAAGGGGTGACAGACAGAATGACACCAGGTGTGAATTTCATATTATTTTTGGCAGTAAATTCAAAGATAGTGCTTATTTTACATTACTGTATATTATAAAAATGCTTGCCATGTAGGCTGTGTTTACTGGAGATGGAAATGGAAATTAGTTGGTGTTGTAGCTGAGATTCTTCCCGTTCCAATTATGTATATGGGATGTATTGATTTGATACAAGCAAGCCAGTATTTCATGTCATGGTTCGGACCCACCGGTGGGCCATCAAGTTCAGCATTCACTGTGATGAATATAAAATAAGACACTGATACTGTTTTCCTCAATGAACATTTATTGAAAAAGAAATATACCATAACAGAACGTGTTTGTGTGTGTGTGCGTGCGTGCTCACACATGCTGCTCACGCATGCTCACGCACATAGTTAGCAATGCAAAATTGTGGAATGTCACCTCAGGCTCCTCTCCCTCAGGGGCTTCTATCTCAGGGGCCTCTCCCTCAGGTGCCTCTTCATGGTCTGTTGTAGGCTCATAGGCTTCTTAGTGGAGTAGATCTCCATGGTGCTGAACCTGCTCCTGGTCCGGAGTAGGTTTGGTTCCAGGATAAGAGATCAGTTTATAAAAGCTCCACCTATCGACCAATGAAATCTCTGTGAAAATGACGTCGCCATTTGTCGATGACACTGTGGAGCTCGAAGCGAGAATTTTGAGAGGCGCTCTCAGGCGGGTGAGGATCTTTAGGGACAGACTAAACCCTTTGGCTTTCTCTGAAGAGTATTTGTATGAAAGATACAGGTTCTCGTCAGAAGGGCTGACTTTTCTGTGTCAGCTCCTCGAGCCATATATTGCTAATGCCACACATCGGAGTTCTGCACTTAGTGCTGTATGTTGTGTTTCCTGGCACATGTCCCACGCACACGATCAAAGAGGGATTTTACAGCATGGCAGGTATTGATATGTGATTATATCTTTACAGTGAATGTTGTTCCTATGACGTACACTGTTGTATAATAAATGCAGCCTACTATTTCATAGGGTTTCCCAGGGTGCTTGGCTGTATCGACTGTACACATATACCCATCTCTGCGTGTCTGAGAGAAAATTAAGGCGACTATGTAAATCGCAAATTATTCCACAGCCTCAACATTCAGGTAAATCTTGCACATTCACTTATAGAACACAAATTGAAGTATGGGTGATTAAAGGAAATCACACATTTAAATATTCACACAGGACATGTTTCACACTTGGACTTTCTTTCTCTATACAGGGCTCAACGCTAACTTTTAAAAGTGGTTGACAGGCTGGCAACCAGGCATCAGCTTTTGGTTGCCAAAACTGAAAATACGGTTGCCATTTTTAGTCACCTTATATTTTAAATAATTAAGATACTATACAGTTATACATCAACTTAATAATGAACATGTGACACAAAAGAATGTTCAAATGCTTTACAATAAGTAATTAACACAATTATTTGAAACTTAAGTGGTAGTAAACTTGTCCACCCTCAATTGCTGGTATACTAAATACCAGTGCAGCTGTTGTCATGTTCTTCACAGATCCCTCACAAAGGAATTGAGCAAGCCACTAGCTTCTTGGTCATCCGTTGTCTCCCTTTCAATTTTTTTTTTTTTTGACCTTTGTGCTGATCTCCACCACAGATCCATTGGCCCTTCAGCATTGAAGTCTTGGATTGGCCAGACTAATAAATGTCTAATGTTAAATAAATGAAAACCATTCACAGTTAAGAATTATATATTAATTATTAATGCTGTAAATTACCTTTTAATATGTCTAACTATATTTAAAATGTGTTACCTTTTTATAGAAGTGATTATATTTTTATGCCAATATTTTTCTATGGTAAAGTTCTGTTTAGCACTTTTATTTTGGTAGTAATAAGATCAGGACTCTTATTTTGAAGGAACTTTTACTGGAAGTGAATGCACAACGTAGCAGAAGTACATATATATTTTGCCTCAGAAGACTTTACACATTTCCTCTTTGCTTTTCGTTCGGGTTCACCTTGCGCTTTATCAGTTGAATCACTTTGAACACTTGTTTGAGAAGTTGAGGTGTTAGCCGAACCTTTCACCCCACAGTCAAACAACTTCATTTGCTTCGCCATTTTTTGTAAAACAAACACACGGGCCGTTTCTCAATCTCGAGGATGCTGGCTTGGTAGTCGCATACTTCCAAGTCACTTCCTTCAGAAACGAAGCAAGTATGCTTCTAAGCCACGGCTTCGGAAAACGAAGAAGAATGGAACAGGCTAACAAGTGTGCCACTCTCTCTAACGGTTTCAACATAAACTGTACCGAATATAAATACCTCACGATGTCTATCTAATTATGAACTTGCTTTACTTTCGTAGAACACATTTTTGGTGATAACAAACAAATGTAACAAAGTAATATATTTACCAACACATGTTCTAAGCCACTACATACTTACATTTAAATGTATGCTGCGTAGGTTCAGCCATTCTCCGCTAGGGTTTTTGAAATTGGTCTGTGCGCAAAGCATTGTGGGGATTTTAAGGACACGAAGTCTACTCATGTGCAGCCTCGAAATTTCCCCCAAACCAAGGACGCCGCCGCGGTGGAATTCCAAGTATGCTGGAGATTGGAACAGTCCTTCGGCAGCACTCTATGACCCATAGCATCCTTGAAATATTGGCTTGGAAGCCAGTATCCTCGAGATTGAGAAACGGCCACGGTGCACCGCGCACGCGAGTGAACGTGCATCGCTTTCTGGCTCCGTAATCACACCAATGCACGTGCAACATAAGTATCAGGTTCCGACTGGTCACAACAATAATTAAATATCACTCTTAATACAAATAATAATTAACATATATTTTGGGGTGCACATTTTGCTGTTTAATGTCCTCATTTCTTTATGTTAAAACTGGTTGCCACTGATGGCAACCAAAGGCCAAGAAGTGGTTGAAATGTTTTCTGAATGGTTGCCAATGGCAACCGTTACTGTCGAGCCCTGCTATAACATGGACTCATTTCAAATGAACTTTGATGCTACACTGACTATGATGCTCTTATTGTGAAAGTAGGCTTGTTAACCCCAAATGCTTTAGCAGTGTGACCACAGGTGTCTAATCACAAGCCTTGAGGCAAAGTGGCCTGGGTCAGTCTATGACTCAAGGATTTTTTCTGAGTCTTCACTGTGTCAAACTCGAGCAGGGTATGGAAACTGTACATTCTTATTGTTTTGTGCTTGTTAAGCTGCCTTTTGTGGTACTTATTATGGAAATGTTCCTTTATCTTCAGGGCTCTTCAGTCGAGTGCTGCTCGGGGACAGGGCTTATGCCTGCCAGCCTTTTCTGATGACCCCGTATCCTGCCCCTGGTGAAGGGCCACAAACCAGTTTTAATGTGGCCTATGCCAAAACCAGGGTCAGAATTGAAATGACCTTTGGGATACTGAAGGCCCGATTCACCTGCCTGCGGGGGCTCAGAGTGGCCCCTGAAAGAGTTTGCCACATCATAACTGCCTGTGTTGTGCTGCAGAACATTGCCACAATGAGGAAGGAGAGGGCCCCTCCTGCAAACCCCCAACCTCCTGATGTGGTAGACCCCATCACCCTGGACTACCCTACTGGCAGGGCTGTCAGAGAAGCTATTGCGTTATTATTTGCTTGATAAAAACAATAACAAACAGAGAGAGAGAGAGAGAGGCCTTGGATGATTTGTGTTGGAGTCTTTATTTATTCAGCCATTCCTGAAGGAAAAAGAAAAAGAAAAAAAACATAATTTTGGTTGACTTTTTCTTCAAAGAAAAAAAGGGATTTGTCTTGTAGGTATCCTAAAAGATGTAAAGGTCACCTTATGCACCTTTCATTTGACTTAGAAATAAATTACTGAATGTTACAAAATTACTTGTCTTTCTCTCTCCAATCTTTCCAACTCCAGCTTGGTTTCTTTAATCAAAAGCTTTCGGTGCCCCTTTAATTGGATGTCCTGCACTAGGGCCCTTTTGTAAAGGGCCCTCACAGTGTCTGCTTCAGCCTGAAACGCATATGTTGCTTTAACATTCAAGCATGGCTCACAGCAAGAAAGCTGACAATTTTAAACCCGACTATATTTTTGGATGTAGTTTAATTAATTGCTTGTCGTGATGAGGGCCTACGTCGAGGGCCCAGGCTGCAGGGGAGGAACAGTTCCTTTTTCCTGCAAATTGAGCAAAGCAAATATCTTTTCAATAGAGAGTAGTTATTTGTCCCATGTGCAGAACACAAGTAATCAGAAAGAATAAATTAAAGCAACGTGTCCACACCCTCTCCATCTGTGTTAGGGCAAATTGAAAACTTCATATCATTGGTAACAAAATACTAAAGTGTACCGCCAGAGCGCTCTCTGAGCAGACAGACATCGTCTCATCATCTAGGCCCTCCTGAAAAAATAAATATAAATAGTCTATTTTCTCCATATTCAGCGACCATATAGGTGACATACCAAAGGTTACGTTACCTCTCTGTGAGGTGGTTGGTGATTTGGGGGGGGGCAGCAACACCACGTTATCCCCATCATCTGCAGAACAATAAAATACATGTTACTTGTAATGTAACGGAGCAAATTAAGAACAAAAAGAAAGTGGAAACTAGGAGAAGTCAAACCAGAGTCAATATCGGAGTTGCTTTGGCTGTGTAGTATTGCTAACCTAGATGTGTTTAGCTTTGCCTGATATGTAACGTTACTGCAGCCTGCTCTCGCGGAGGAGGTGCTCTGTAAGGAAGTCTGAAGGAAGGGGCGGATTCTTTTTGGCTGTGTACTTTCAAATTTTAGTGCACTCGAGCCGGTTTCTGAAACTTACCTACCCCACCTTTAAGAAAATTAAGTGTCTCTGGTTCAAACACACACATTCATCCTGGATGCTATATGTGCCAAGCACCATCATGCAAGTGATGAAGAATGATGAGAGTTAATGATGCATCTTAGCAGGCATTCATTACACGAAATGGCATGCCTAAAAGTCATGGCTCCGTGACACAATTTCATATCAGTTATCTTAGTTTAGTAAACCTATTTACATACTGTATATTTTAACCCGTGTGAAAGGGTTCACACAAGTCTGTATTTTACTTATCTTGTTACTAAGCTTGACCTTTCAACTGTTAATACAGGCTTCAACTACTGAGGACACACGTTCAGACATCATTCATTTTATTTTATGACCGTCATAAAACCGTGATGTAATGCTTTCATAAACAGACCCTCTCCTCACTAAGAGGGCATGTTGGAAATGTCATACTCTGGAGATCAGCATACTTTAAGGGCTTTGACTTTCCAATGTTTAAGATTTATGCAAGTGATTCTAAGATACTTGGCCAATCCCCATCACAGAAATGAGGTTATATGACAATATATTTATTTTAAGAAACACCCAGATACACTTTTATTTGCATAGTGACAATGTCATTCGTTAAAGTACACTTTAACAGGACACACATGGGCTGCTTAGTCCCCTTCCTCATTTAACATGCTGACAGCCTTTAGAAAAGCAACACTGATGTGAGAGCCTATCTTAAATTCATGAGGACTAGTGCTAATATTGAATATTTCAGAGCGTAAAGACAGAAGACAGCTTGTGCTCCGAGCTGTTTCTATATTTGTAAACACTGCAGTTTATGGAAAGAAAAGCCTGGATGACAGATTTAAAAAAAAAAGCTGTCAGGCAGTCATGAGATACGTCCACTTCGACAATTCGGCATCTATCTTTCATCCCAGCGGATCACCAAATACACCATAATGCACTGTTTTCTCTACTTGTGCTTTCGATGCATCCCCATACAAGTTCATGTGTTGTGGTTTCTCCTGGGAAAGGTTACTTTCATCAGTCACAGTTTCTCTCTTTCCTGAAATAGATTGTAAGCCATTACTGGATCAGCTGGAACAGAGGAAATTGCACCAAGTTTTAGCTGAAACATTGTGTTACTATAGTTATCGTATTTCAAAGGTCCCCATGAGTATAGTCAAATGGAGCAACCTCTTCGTCCTTCAGAAAACTCATTCAGACAAATTAGACTGCTGTCAATGTGTGGAAATGAATAGTCATATTCCAATCCTAGCTTGGATTATGTCATGTCAATGAACAGAACCAATTTTCACCAAATTAAAATTCATTTGCATGAGGCTTAAGTGCATCTTGCGGATACATTTCCATAAGCCAGACAGGGCTTAGGGGTAGTTCTTGAGGCGTTACTGTGCTTGTAATAACTGAATTACATTTTTATTAGACGCTGCTAATTTCAAGTGAGGAAAATTGCTCTGACAAGTCGCAGGGTTTTGGGGACACTGAATGGAGGCGAGGCAGCCACATTAGAGAGGCTCTTCACGCTTCTTTAAGTGACAGAGTCATGCTTCCGAACTTGGATCAAGTTTTTGAAGGCTGCTCTATGTGTGTAAGTGTTTGATTTAATGTCTGCAATGAAAATTGCTGCATGAAAGATTGATGAATATTTTTGGCTGGATGAAACTTAACTAAGTAGGTCATGTTTACAGTATAATAGATACAGTAGGTCTGTAGAGAAACTCATAGCCAACATTTCCATTACAGGCTGCACGTTCAAATCAATTAAATATGAATTCAGCATTCCTCATTATTTCCAATATGGTTTTAATGTATGAAACACAGTTAGCAAACCCACAATAAACAAAGTTTTTGTATCTCTTCCAAAGACATTTCCCTTGGATACGATCCCAGAAGAGGAGTTTCAGAAAATCCTCTACTTAGCCCCTGCTGTGATTGGTTTTCCGAATGAAGCAACTCAGTGAATGTGTGGTTTTTCCTGCAACTGTGGTTAATTTAAAACAATATAACAAAGCTGTTATGACAGATTAAACTGTCAGTTAATTATTTGCAAACCCAGTTGATTGTTTCTCTACCCAATGTATTATTCTTCTGCAGTAACTTGTGCTATGAAGTGTTCATATATATAATTAACTATTTATTCTGCACAATAATAACTTTTTGTGTGAACCTGGCTGTTTTATTTCATCAGAAGTTATCTTAGTTATTTTAGTAAAATCATCATTTGTACATTTAAAGGTCACCAGAAAATTACTCAAAATATTTGTGGAAACCCCCTACACTTTCATCGAGTGCCAATGATGAACAACATTTCCCTTTGACTCAAACGTTGGTCTATGCGGAGGTTATTACAAATATATTGGACGCATTTGCATTAAATATGACATTACAATTCATAACCCCTATCGGAATATTGTTAATCTTTTTGACCTTTCCCCAAATTCTAAAAGATAATCATGGCAATCTAATGGAAATGGCCTGAAATAAATATATTGGCTACATGTACACTCTCATCCTCAGTTTGCTACTGTTTAAAAGAGCACTGTTCAACAACTTTTATTTTAGTGTGAAATGGACATTGCAACATATAGTTGGTCATTCTATGGCTTTGTTTCTTTACCTCCTTTATATATGGCTATTGAGCAATGTATACATTTAAAAAGCTTTTCTTTTTTTTGGGACATTTTCTATCTTGTTTCAAAACATATTCATCATATACCTGAGCAAAAACCAAATGAAATCACTTGATGAGAAGAATATATCCTAAAGTGCAGTGTACTTCAGAGAGCTGTAATATAAACATCAATGTGAAAAGGGGAGTTTCCCTTTAGTTGACATCCTGCTTTGTAAAAAACAATAACTAACCTCGCTTTACATATAGGATTGAGCTCATTGCATGTCATGAGACAAGACTTAAAGGTTGTCTATTATGCAAAATGCACTTTTTGATATATTATACATAAATATGTGTTCCCGGCAGGGACGGACTGGGAGGAAAAAGTGGCCCGGGGATTAATTGACAGACAGGCCCACTTAATGCGCGGCATGTATCGGCCGGCCGGCGACGAAAGTATGTTTCTTAACAAAAAACCCTATATGCATTTAATGTTATTTTGGACCATTATTCATATAGTAATCACATTACCTGAGCCCTTGAGTTGCCTAGAGCAAAATAGTTACAGCATATATTTATTGATGTTAATGTTAACAGATCATTGAAGCAATAACATTTGGACCCAATTTGCCTGACTTGACGCATGGAATAAAACATGGGCGTAGGAAGCATCCTCAATGTGGGTGAGACAATTTAACGAGGTGTGGGCAGGTGGTGGACCTCACCTCCTCTAGGGGGGTCCTGGGGCATGCTCCCCCGGGAAGATTTTTTTTTAAATGTTGAAGTTAAATGCATCAATCTGAATCACTTTGAGAGCAAAATTAGGGACTAAATCTATAGATACATCTCTCAACACCCATATGAAACAGAACTGTATTTACTTTTTTTGTTTACTTTCTCTTTCAACATTTATTGAACAGCAAGTGGAGGCAAAAGGGACTGCACCCAAACAATAAACCTGCTAGCTAACTAGCCTAAACTCAGTAACCAGAATGTGGGAAGCACGTTCTTCTCCACAGCCGCGCGACCTCTGAGTCAGACGTCACTTCCCCCCTTTTCTATCCTACGGGTACAGCCCCTCCCCCTGAACCCCGTTTCCTTGCCGACCCCTATGCAAGCCTCTCCCTCTGAACCCAGGGCTCGCTACAATACTGTATACTGTATACTGTATACACAAATTATACAAAAAACGCCTTTACGCTTTGGAGCTTGTTTATCCAGCTGTAAGCAACTGCCAGCTATGTCTCTCAGTCGCCCACACTTACAAATGTGGGCCGGTAGGATTTAGGTAAGCAAAAAAAAAAAAAAAAAAAGGGAGTGGCCGGAACACTAACAAATGTGGGCCGAAAGGATTTAGGC
>NC_136907.1:18583948-18759331 GCF_949606895.1 Notothenia rossii
ACTTCCCAGCCAAAATATATATATATATATATAGCGAAGTCAAGCAGTGATGTTAAAGCAACATTTGAATATGATTTTGACAACCGTGACACACAAATATCAGGAGGGCACGATGAATCAGAAATCAGTAAAAGTACCTCTTTGTTCATGCATACAAATAGTTGAAACATAAGAAAATAGCTTTTTAATTAGATGTATATGAGTCTGAGACTCTCCCCTGAGTGTGAAAATTACTACAATAGCTGAGGGCCTTGAATATGTAGGTGCTAGTTCATTTTTTTATATTTGACTGTTAAAAATAATTCTAATGAGAAATAAATATTGTCCATGCTAATAATTTATTTTGTAAATGAATAGAAGAGGAAAAATTGGTTTTGCGAGAAATATCACTCCTTTGGCCTCAAGTCTATAATGTGGGCTAGCTGGTATTTCTGTGTGTGATAGCTTATCATGCAGGGGCATAGAGATTGAATGGAAAGCAACTAGGATGGTAAATATAGCTTAGGTGAGGACCGAGAGTGTTTTGAAAGCGGTTGTGAAAAGGAATTAATATCACATCTGCATACACATTTTTGCTGTTTTGATTGCTCTTTCTGTGAGCAACATCATAAGAGAGAAGGTTAGAAATCCAATGTGAGCTGCTGCGTGTTGTGCTGTGTCTCAGCCTGTTGTTTTTCTTTAAGTCTCACCTCTTTAAAAAAAAAAATGAAATCATTTGTGTGCATATATTCTTTTTTTTGGCAATGTAGAGACGAAATAAAATGACTTTAAATACAAAAAAAGTATTACCCTAATAAAATACCCTCGTAGACACAGCTCCAATCTGCCTTTTTAAACACATGAGGCCCTCTCAAAGGATTTGACCCGAATATGTCCTCCCAGGTCCCCGGTGACTCCAGCCTGCCACTTCCACACTGCCATGGCCGTGAATTTCCATTAGGGTTTTGACAGCGGGCCGTTTATAGCATTGAAGCCCTGTGGAGAGGGAGGTTAGCTGTAATTATTCAACTGATGTTATGAGCAGAGCAAGCCTGTCACCACTCTCCAGACTGAGCCATCCGAAGTCAGAGCGTTTGGTTATAGTCAGACTAACACCAATTCCTTCCCCAAAGAGAGAAACTAGACCTTTCACTCGTAGTCATTTCATATTTTAATTTAAGGACTTTTTCAGTCCTAATCTACTGTACTGCATATGACTAATACTTCCTGGTTACACTTGCTTAATATTGCTTTTTCATCTTGACCTATTTCTGCAAAGGTATTTTCCTTTTATGAAAGATAAAAGTTGACAATAAATAAAGACTTAGATTTTTCAGTCAGAATTCAATTTGCCGTCTTTTGTTTCAGCTTTTTTCTTCAGGTTTGCATCTATTTTTTCATTTCATGCCGTCTGTGTTCAAGCACATCATCAGAAGGAGTGGGTGCAATTGGTACGGTCATCATATCATCGAGGCGAATGGGGTGCTGGATGTGTTAGAAATTGTATTTTCGTGACAGTGGGTGTCTCCCCCTTTGTAAAATTGACTCGACACAGTGCATTACACACACAGCTCCAGAGCCAGTTATTGTGGAAATTACCATACATTCCCTTCTGATTGTCTCTGCATTTGTTTAGAGCTTGAGATGTCAATGTTTCAGTTACGTATTTTTTCAATTGCACTCACACGTGATGAGCAAAAAAGTGAATGGCAATATTATATTCAATCAAAACTTCTCTTCCAAATCATTTTATTTGAGTTGTTTGTATTGTCTGCTTTTCCTTTCTTGTTTTATATTGTTGTGTTGAATATATAAGACCTTCATCTTTAGTGATTTTTAACATGTGTATTTCATTCATCCAATATAATCAATCATTAAGTCCGACATCAAATATTTAACCTTGACATCTTTCTGTAGAAAAAACAACTGTAGTAGATTTCAGTGATCTTGGATTATACTCCAAGATTTGTATGAAGATACATTTTGATATTGTTTTTGGTAAACCTGGCCCTTTACTTGAATTAATTAAGAGTTTTCTCCATTTTTGGTTTCTCCATTTGGCGAGAAGGTATGCAAGAAAAAGGTTTCCTTGCCACGATTAATTGATGTACTGATGGCCTTTTTTACCCTAACCCTAACAAATGATGTGACTGTCAAGATAATTAGTGTAGGGTTACAGTTAGTCCTCTGCAATCAACAGCCCTTCCCTTTACCTCAACATTTCTAATCAAATGTTGAATTTAAGTCTGCTTTATGTTGTAGCTAAAATGACTCACGACATGTATAAAGGGTAGGAAGTGGATTTTCAATATGCTTGATTCTGGGATGTCATTATGTGCCACTGTGATCAATGTTTACAATGTTGTTCTCTTAATATAATCATAGTTGTTAGCATTTTTTTTCTATGTGTGAAACTCTGAAGATGTACATGTATATTCATAAATGAAGGCCAGTGGAATAAAAAATATAATATCTGGTGGTTAGAGAGCGTGCAAAACGATCATGGTTCAAGCCATTTCTGTAGTGGCTGCAGTTTTTGTTTGGTAGACTTTGAAGGCATTAGATGCCAATAAGATCCACAGACTTGAATGCCACACAGGGTGATGACTCACTCTGTCAATAAAATGTTGAAAGTGGCAAATTATCTTTGGGCCTCTGCAGCTGCTGTCCT
Source organism: Notothenia rossii (assembly GCF_949606895.1). NCBI lineage: Eukaryota > Metazoa > Chordata > Actinopteri > Perciformes > Nototheniidae > Notothenia > Notothenia rossii. The sequence continues at coordinate 18,586,599 of NC_136907.1, forward strand.
TTGAAGGGAAATATTAGCTTGCAGTACAGGTTTCCTCCGCAGACTGAGCAGAGATGATGAGTTTGTGTGACCTCCATTTGATCAAATTTCCAATAAGATATGTAAAAAAAAAGTGTGTATTTGAAGGACCTGAATAGTCAACTACAAAATGCAGGGATGGGCACACTGGACATGTTGCGTTTATGACTCTTAAACCCCATGGACCCGCCGAAGGGGCAGAAATCACAACATCTGCAAGCAAAAGTGTCTGAGGGCTTCTTAAGATGTAATAAACTATGAATGTTTTATGTCCATGTAACGAAGAAAAAACTCAGCTAACTGATCTATTTTTTATTTTAAAAAAATTAAAAAAACAGAATGCTAACTGAAAGCCTCTGAATTAGAAATGCTAACAGATTACTGCACAGAAAATCACTCATAAAACCCTTATTATTGATCTTTTCTGCACATCCAACCCATCGATTCGCATCGTGAGATAACACAGAATCGTTTGGTACATACATTATCACTGTATGATAAGAACTCGCGACTTTATAAACAAAATCAGACATCAAAACATGTGGTGCTAGGTAGCTAAAAAGGCTAACATGGCCTACCTTGGTCGTTGTCTGGTCAAAACTGGTCTTCAATGGCACTAAAACGATAACAACGCTGCTGAAGTTAATCCATAGGTTAATCCAATGTGTCTGTGTCCCTTTGAAATTATTTCTGATAATCCATAAGCAATAAACCTGCTTTTCCGTTTCCAGATGTCAGAGGGAGAGATAGCTTCACTCTTATGCAAAACTACATTGCGCAAAGCCCCCACCTTTTTGTGTTAACGTTGGTGTCTATGTGAAAACCCCCCTTCGATTCCATTGGCTCTAGCAGTTATAAAGAGATTTCATTCGTCAAAATCAACCAAGGGGGGCCAGAGATGTGTAAAATCCACCCAAATTACCCCAGAAGTGTTTTTGTTGGGCTAAATCTCTCTAAAAAGGTCAAATTTAACTTGTTTTGCATCAATCTTGATACAGGGTACTTATTATATGTTGTACTTTGGATTCCTAAAGCTTTTAGTCTACTAAGCCATCATCCAAGGGTAGTTTTCACTATAAGTAAAATAGTGCTTGCTCTGTGTTGCGTTGTTAATGAGTGAAACACACCGGAGTTGAGGATCCGTGGGGTTTATTCTCCCAAAAATATCATTTACAATTTACAATTCAGGCATTTCGCAGACGCCTTATTCCAAAGCGACTTACAATGACCAATTACAGGGACATTCTCCCTGGAGTAACCGAGGGCTAAGTGCCTTACTCAAGGGCACACTAGTAATGGTGTTCCAGGCAGGATTTGAACTCGCAACCTTCCGATCATCAGCCCACCTCACTATCCATTAGACTACCAACATTTTTTTAATAAATTATAATAATATATATTTTTTTTTATGAGATCCATTTGTGGCGGACGATATTTAATTGTGGCGGCCAGCCACAAATAAATCAATGTATGGGAAACACTGGTCATGTTCAAGCCTGAGACCTGAAAAACAGGTTAAAAAAATAAATATTAGTAATCCTTATTTGATCATTTTTCATTTGGATTAACCCTAACCCTTACCCTAACTACATCTCTGATGACCTACGTTTTTATGGGATTAGTTTTGTATCATAAAGATAAAGCAACACTTTCTCATAATAAAGCAAAACTATGAGTTTAAAAGAAAAACAAAATAAGTCAATCAAAATAAAATAAATTAAAAAAATAAAACTATAAGTTGCAAACAAATCATTTGTGTAATCATGTAAACTATAACTATTTTTTCTTTGTATTGACATAGGTTTTTGTTTGCAGTTCTTGTTTCTTCTTTCTCAATGATTAGACTTTTGCTCTCGCTGCAGCTTTCTCGTTTGCACTCCCTCATTTTTTGTTTGAGATTTTGACACAAACATCCCAGGTGGGCGGGACTTTCAGGGGTGTGTCCCCATTGGCTACTCAGTTTTTGAGTGACAGACCACTTCAACACAGATCATACAGTGCAACTCATGCAGCAAACTCCGGAGTCCACTCGGCCACGTTAGTGTTGGTGTCTCCTGGGTAGTTTCATGAACATATCGGACTTCTCTTATGGCTTGCTGTGCATTATACTTGTGATGTGTAGTTCATACTTTATTCCAACTTTAAATATTTGAATACCTGAACACACTGCTGCTGTTAAATAATTTCCCAATTTGGGATTGATAAAGTGTCTGTCTGTCTATTTATTAGATTAAAAAAACACATCTATGTATTTTCAAGCTAAAGGTGATACACAATATAAACTGTATACTATTATTTTTCAAAGAAATGTTACATTTCAAAAGCATATATTCCTATGTTTAGGACAAACAATTAAAGACTGCTTTAATTTAACAAATTCTACAATATAAAAGTGGCAGATTTGCTTTATTAAACAGACCAGACCTAGGCTGCATACCAACACAATTAGGAACATGCTCACATCTTACTATGTTGGTCTGAAGAGCTGAAGCATTCATACACAATGGATAAAACCGGTGTTGTTTCATTCTATATCCTGTGAGAAAATGATATACATTTAGCATTAAAAATTCGACATACTATTCCTAGCCTGAGGAAGATATGAATAATCAACAGATTTGAATGGAATCTCTAACATTTTCATGTAGAATAAAGACAAAAGAGTGATTATACAAATTACATTTATTGAAATTTGAACCAGAAGATGAAGTCTCAAAGAATGTTTTAAATAAAAGGAAATAAAACTAAAAGGTGGATAATAATAAAATCTATTAAATGTATATGTAAAGACATTTGGTCAAATGAAATGACTCTGAGCAAGTGATAACAGTAACACCCAGCGTGGATGAAGCTGGTGCAGGTCTTTCTTCATGCCCCCCCCCCCCCTCCGTGCTGTCCCCTCAGAGGAAATGGGAAAACGGGATAAGACTCTGGACACCACGCTGTCTCAATGATCCACACTGTTAATATGAGAGGAAAATATATGTTTTAGGAAATGAATAATATGAAGTTAACAAATAAAACACAGCTCAGGGACAGCCATGGACGGTAGGTTTTCCTACAAAGTTAACTCAGCCTCCATTGATTTTCATATATAATTAGCGTGTTAATAAAATAAGCTATCATGGCTTATACTTGCATATCTAAACAGAATCATGAAAGCCTGTTGGTAGAGTCAGGCACACGAGTCAGTTTGAGTGTGTGCGCCGGTGTCTGAACGCTCACTCACTGCTAGCTATGTAGCTAACTGTTAGGCTACTTAGCTTGCATTGTTATGGATCTAAAGGTAGCAAAAGCTAACTTTCACAGCACAGCTTTATTTCTCACTTACCACAATAAAGAAACAGACCGTATAGTACAGCACAAACAGCACAAATGATCAACACTTACATACATTTTCACTTGTAGTAATAATTGAAATGCTGGTTCTTCTGGGGGTGTTCTATCCACCCTCAGGCAGCCACCGCACCGCAGCTGCCTGCACTGTACAATCGTTGGAGGACTGGGCTGTCACTCAAAAACTGAGTAGCCAATGGGGACGCACCCCTGAAAGTCCCGCCCACCTGGGAGGTTTGTGTCAGAATCTCAAACAAAAGACGAGGGAGCGCAAAAGAGAAGGCTGCAGCGAGAGCAAAAGTCTGTTCATTGAGAAAGAAGAAACAAGAACTGCAAACAAAAACCTATGTTAAAACAAAGAAAAAATACTTATAGTTTATATGATTACACAAATGATTTGTTTGCAACTTATAGTTTTATTTTTGAAATTTATTTTATTTTGCTTGACTCAGTTTTTTTTTCTTTTAAACTCATAGTTTTGCTTTATTTTGAGAAAGTGTTGCTTTATCTTTATGATACAAAACTAATCCCATACATTTTCAGTTAATGTCTGAAATGTCTGAACTATGACTCTAGTTATTGTATTAAACATAATACCCGCAAGAGGATATTCGGTGTGCTGATAGAAAGTAAAACAACTGGAGCTGAATACATCTCTCTTAGGAATCTGAACAGGTTAACTATAAAATACCAGACAGAACAAAAATAAAACAAGTATAATCATCTTGAGATAAATAGGGACATACCTGTGTCATTTTGCTGCTTTATTGTTCAGTAAAAAAAATGCACTTTAAAGACGAGTCTGTACAAGATTGTGTTCATTTTATAAAAGCAATTCATCTTCACACTGTGCAGGAATACTTGCATTAAAGACGTTTGGCAGTTTTTTCCAGGTTCCATAAAGTTTTGGCTTGCACAAAGAATGTCGCCATATATCTTTTACGAATCTTGGATGAAAGAGTAGGAGCAGGTATTTCCCATTGTTGGAATAGTTAAGGCAACAATTGAAGATCACAAGGTGAAAAAAAGGCCAAAGAAAAAGGCAATCCATTAAATCCAGCACAGTTTGAGTTTTTCACTCTTGGAAATGCTTAAGGTCCAACCTTCAGTTTGTAAGAGCTCTGTGTTTTCTGTATTTCCAGAGGCAATCAGGCTTCACCATGGTTTTCCCAGCCTAGGGGGGAACAAAATACACACAATCAATGAAATATCTTTCAGTGTTTTTTCCAGTGTTTTTAAATTAGCTGACTGTGTGGTGGCATTGGTGCTCAGGTAAGTGTGTCTTTCTTTTACCTTTGCCCTCATCAAAATCTCATGCTGAATGATTGTTTTCTGAGTGTTGCTGTGTGTGGTCCGACCAGCTCTACTGCTTCTTGGCCGGCACACTGGATTTCTGCTGGACCACAGAGAATACTACTGAAGCAGCACAGTATTCACTTGTAGCTCCCATTCTTATCTGAAAAAACAAACAAACAGAGAACCAGGTTGAATTTAAAGGCAGCAAAGAGAAACGTAGACAATGTCTTTAAAATGATTGACAGCACCAGTTGGTTCCCGAGAAAGCCGGGTCAAATACATGTATTATTTACCTGATCAAGGTGATCATCATGTTGTGTATTTTTTCTTTGGAAGACGTTTCATCTCAACGTCCATCGGCCTCAGTTGGCACCCCGGTTGAAGTGCTCCAGCACGGTGGCGTTGGTTTTCTCAAACAGCCACTGCTGGCTGAGAGAGGACGGGTCGCACGTGTTCATGAAGACCCGTCGCTCACTCGGGCTGCTGTCCATACAGCTGTTACTGACGGGGTGGTAGAGACTTTTATCCTGGAGGAAGGAGAGTAAAGAGAGAACAGCCCTATTCATACAGAGGATGTACATTGTTGTTCTTGATGTAACTTGAAGCATTATCTTCTCACAAATGTTAACAATTTGTTCCACTGTGATTATTAAACCATTTAATCCCACTCAACCCATACTTCTTTCAAAAACATTATCCATTTGTTTCCATAATAGTGGTTGTTGTTTTATTTTATAATGTATTTTCTGTTCCTGGACCATGGTCTTATATTTGATATTAGAAATAACAAATCAAACCAAAACAAAGAAAAAGGCCATCAAATAGTGAAGAAACAAACTAAAAAAGATTACTTTACAGAACTTTAGGTAATATTTTGAGTTTGACAAGAATACCTCTGGAGCTTGTGAAAGGACATGAGGTCAGGATTTAGCTCAAATGTTTAATTCTGTGCGGGAAAAAAAACTATAAAAAGAACAACTGGCGTTCCTCATACCTTAAGTCTGGTTTGATCTACACCAACTTCTAAGGAAAAGATTTCCCTCTCGCTGCTGAATGCGTATATATGTACAGAAATAGATTCCCCAGAATTGTTCTGTTATACACAACAACAAAAGCAGCCAAAAGGATAAGCTGAACGATGGTAGAATCACATCACATACTGGCTTTAAAGAAACAGGAACAGGGGCAGGGTAAGGTCTGCTGTTTATGCGTCCTGGAATTTGTTTGCACATTCATTCATTACAGTAAATGTTTACCAGATGGCCAACATTATGATGAAATTAGTAATTGACTGACTCAAATTATGCTTCGATGACCACAGAAATCACACCAGCAGCACTGTTAGAAGGCTGACAACAGGATGCAGCTGCAAATTTTAAAAAAATGCACTTTCCTCTTCATACCTCTCTGTAGCGCCACAGCTGGTTGCCCTTCATGCCGTGACAGTCGTACAGGGTGACAAGGCTGTTGTGAGAGACGGCATCGAAGCAGACCTTCCTTGTGTGCATGGGGTCACCCACCCGAATATCCTCCCTCCAACCAAATGTTAACACCTGCAGGGAACACATCTCAACTGTAAAAAAAACATCACACTGTTTCCTTCCTCTGTTGCTCTTTCCACATTTTCCATTTGCCCCATCACAGTGTTTTCATGTGGAATTTTCCTTATTTGAATTGAGGATATGAGGCTAGTTTGGGACATGTGGTACAGATTGTAAAGCAAGCTGAATTAAATCAAAGTGATTGGGGTCAAACAATCTGCCAATCACCTGTCCATGGCTCCAGGCCACCTCGCCCCGCCCTTTCACACAGCTCTCCAGGCGGATGGGGCTTCCTGACACAAAGTGCTTGATCTCCATGCACATCCCACTGGCCATATTCCGTATCTACAAAACACATACACAAAATCACGTGGAGCCTCAAAAAACCACAGTATAGGTCCCATTAAATATGTTAATCATTCCAGCCACTACTTCAGCATTTACTTGCCAGCATCGGTCCCAACCTGACGCATGGATTTATCACAGATCCCATGCGTTGATGTGTGCTAGGGCAGGGGTTCCCACACTTTTCAGCCAGAGACCCCCAAAATAACAGTGCCAGAGACTGGCGACCCCCCCACCACGTGAATTGTCAACGGGGGGCGCCTCGCTACGGAGACATTCTACAGATGGCCAGTCCGCCCCTGAGAAATGTCTATGCACACGTTATTATTAATAATAAGGTAATACTTTATATTAAGGTACACATATTAACCATCAACTAGTTGTTAATTAACATGCATACTAGCAGTATATTGGCTCTTTATTAGTCATTATAAAACACTTATTAATGCCTTATTCTACATGACCATATTCTACAAGTATTAAGTCATTAGTTGAGAGTTTTTCTTCAATAACCCTCTAATTAGTGCTTATTTATTGCAAGTAAGGAAGTTGTTGTACATGACCTTTGGTCTTAATATACTCTGCTCAATATGGGCCTAATAAGGCAGTAGTACCACAAGAATAGTAATTCTCCCATAATAACACTAAACAAATATTCTTAGGTAACAACACATGAAACTATAAGTGTTAATTGTTTCTAAATAACTCAAAATGTGGTATTTATATCTAAGAATACTTTTTGGGGTATTGACAGTTCAGCTACCAATAGCAAGGTGATATTGACCTGTATGTTTCATAATTGCACATTTATATTTTTGTAAAATGTGTACTGAAGGTTAGACAGGAAACCAGGTACAGGAAGTAGGAGAAAGTGAATTGAATAGCATGGCAGTAAACTACTACTAATTTTCCCTATGCAACCTGAAGAGTAAAAGGGTCAAGTCCGTCAGAAAGCAATGACTGTAAGTGTAAGCCTTACACTTACACTGTAAGAAAACGGATTAGTAACATGTATTGTGTTTGTGTGATGACATTTGGAGATGTTGGCATACTAGCCTTTATACATGCTTATTGCATTAGCTATATTTACCTTGTTTGCACTTAGCGGTCCTATGTGTTAATCTGTGTATGTTACACTTGCATGTATGAGATCATGAAGTGCCTTGTAACTTCTTTTGTTATAGTTTCACTCCGTTGGAATGTCAGTAGACTGCAAATAAGTCAATAAAGGAGCATGGCTGCTCATTCCCTGGCTCTCAAAAGAGTTTGGCTGGCTGTTTAATCTATGTTCACACTGAGACAGTACAACACATAGAGAGAATAGTACACCTATTGTGTAAGTACATACAAGCAGATCACTATGATCACAAATACATACAATCAGTTACAAATCTGTTTTTATTAAAAAGTACGTATGTATTCTCAGCCTTGGAGAAACTTGACATTTTTTGGTCAACCCAGTCTCACGTTATAGTCACGGCATTTAATCTATTGATTCGTGTTCACCAACACGATTTCCCCCTTTTTTCATGTCACACAGAACGATTTTAAAAGCAATGTATTTCTATTGGTAGTGTGTTTCGTGCCTGCAACACGTATTTTTGTCCGGTCGGGTCTTGGAAGACCGGAAGCTGTGTGGTTCATAAAAACATGTTCTTTATATATACAGTCTATGGTTCTTACTCAATATAAAGCCACAATTATTGTTTTTAAGTTTAAATTGTATAATGTCTGACTTTTTTCGCCGTCAGTCAGGAAAATAAATGGGGTTCAGAGCCTCAGAATACTGAAATCTGTATTTTTGTTAAATCTTTTTTTCCTTCTAATTTGTTATTATTTTCGAAATAACACACTTTACTCAACAATAACACACAATTATCTTTGTTTTTATTTATTTGTTTAATTCCATAATCTCTGACTTTTTTGCCGTCCGTCACGAACTGAATTTCAAAATATCATAACCAGAAACAGATACACAACCACTGAACTAATTACCCAAGATCCTCAGCTATGGTTTAAGCTCGGTGATTGGATTGTTTAGCCACAATGCATGTTGGGATATGGTGTTTATGCGATATGAAATCCGAAAAACATAAAAAAAAAATAATAATAATACTTTATGCCGAGTGTGCTTGCTTTTCTCTTTGAAAGTCATCACATAACGGCATTGTAATACACGGTTCGGCTGCAATAAATATTACACATCTGCCGTAGTTCTTTATGTATAGAGCCCTGATTAGAAGACTAGACAAATTGGAAGAACTGCCACGGAAACTGAATATGTAAAGTGGATCATAAATATATCAGCAATTAAACAACATCTTCCATTTCTCTTCACACAATACGTCTCTTTGCAGTATCAACATTAATTCGGCTGACTTTTATATTTGATCCAATTGGTAGCCCAAAACAATATTTGCACAGGGGCCAATCATAACCTTGTTACGCCACTGGTTCACAGTATGGTCATGGTGAGTATATTCACTTTAAACTGTTAGGTCTTCCGAGAAACAGAGTTGGGGAAGTAGCCTTTAGGCATTTAAAAATGTTTTCCATATTATTTAAGGGGCTAGTGAATTAATTTCAGTTTTCCGCACAAACACTGCGCTAGTGGATTGTCAAAGGGGGAGCCTCGTTGCGGGGAAATTATACAGATGGCTAGTCCGCCCCTGAAAATGTCTATGCAAACGTTATTATTAATAATATATATATTTTTAAAATTATTTAAAAAATTACGGTAATCAATTTAAAAAAAAAAGATTTTTCATTTTTATTTTGTAATCATCTCGCGACCCCCACTCGGGGTCTCGCGACCCCCACTTTGGGAATTCCTGCATTAGATCACTACAATGTGCTCTGCTGATAAAGTTTAATTTACTATTGTGTTCAGAAACTAGAGATGTGGTACTTTCTAATATCCTATTCATCCTAGTTTCGTAAACTAATCCTTACCTCTCCCCATGCAGCTGCTGGAGGCTCCACCATTGGATAGTGTTTGGGCAGATCCCAGGCCACATTGCTCATAAACCATTTGAAGCTCTTGCAGTTGAGGCGGTTCCTCAGCTCCTTCTGGGCCGTCATGTCTCCTGCTGACAGGTGACGGTATTCAGGCCGACGCTGAAAGACATATTCGGCGTATTCATCCATCCACACCTCTGCCACACGTTTCAGGTTCTGAAATAAAAGGAGTCATCCAGACATATTCTTTCACTACAGCAGAGTTTTCTTAGCAGGCATTTACATTCTGCCAGACTCTCTATGAGCCTACCACACATAAGCACACAATCCCACAGTCCCTGGCAACAAAGAAAATGTTTTGGAACATATTTGGACAGTTTTGTGCACATAAATGTTTAGATGGTCTGCTGTTAGCAGTGTAGATATTCCTCGGAGAGCCTGAGCATACAATGGCATCCATTTTCTGACTCTGCTTTGAAATAACCCCACATATCAGTATTTATTTTATGACTTTGCTACATCTGTAAAACGTTTTTTCCATTGAAATCCATTTTGAGCCAACTGAATTAGAGCCGACCTTGTTCATACTATACATGCACTTCTAAGTGGAGTACTTTAGCACTTTGATAAAAAAGAAAACATTTGTAGAATGATAACAAAAATGTCATACTCTTTAACAGCAGTTTCAAATATTTGCCGGGGGCAAGACTTCCTTCATTTGTAGTATATATTATTTATATAAATGTTCTCTTTCATCCCTTATAATCAGGTTGATTTAGGACCATTAGCATTCTACTGAGGTCAAGGTATTCAGAATAAACAGTCAAAACAAATGCCGGCTTCCTTCAGTTGAATACTGAGGTGAGTTCCAGGTAAGGCAGAGGCATACAGAATGAATGTTAGGATACAACCTAGAGGATGTAGCACTTATAGACTATTTCCTATTCCGTGTAGCTACTTTGAAGCATACAGGGAACAATGAAACTTAAGCTCATTCTTCACAGTAACACCTGTAACGCATATACTGTACGTTTTGAAAAGCGACCACACTGCATACTGCTGCCTTCATCGTCTGGTGGTCTTTTGTTTGTAGAGTTGACTTGACTGTAAAGTGTTCTTCAGACTGGAGGAGAGTACTTAGTAGAGGACATACGAAAGAAAAACTACACCATTTTATTATACTGCCCCACTGTAAGACTAGCTCACAGTAGAACGACGTGTGTACCTGTGTGTGTGTGTGTGTGTGTGTGTGTGTGTGTGTGTGTGTGTGTGTGTGTGTGTGTGTGTGTGTGTGTGTGTGTGTGTGTGTGTGTGTGTGTGTGTGTGTGTGTGTGTGTGTGTGTGTGTGTGTGTGTGTGTGTGTGTGTGTGTGTGTGTGTGTGTGTGTGCGTGCGTGCGTGCGTTTGCATTGAAATTACTTTTCAAAATCCCTGTACTGCAATATCTAAAAATGTCCTGAGCTGAAGTATATTTGGTTTCACATCAAGCCATACTTCACACAAAGCCAACAATGCTATTTTTATTCTGGTTCGTAGACTAAATAAAACCCTAATTTAAATGCTGAACAGCCCTGTGTGTGAATACTGCAGGAAACTAATAATGTATAAATCTATTTGGCTGATAAGATGGTATTTTTAATTTTGTATTTTGAGAGCATAATTGGATTTTGCTTCATGTATTTTCCAATCAAGAAACCTTACAGATAAGAACTTTTTCAAAAGACACAAATAGGAACTGTTAATAAAATAGGACTATTGTGTTGTTGCTGTTAATGAGCCAGGGAGTCTCTGCCATACATACACTTCCTAATACCTGATAAAGAACTTGTAATATGCAGACCAGATAGATGGAAAATATATTAATGAAGCAGTCCTCCAGTAAGAAATGGCCGTAATATTATCACTTCCTTTGCCAATCAAGCATGTGAAACTGTGATGTAATGTTGTATGTGGTTCTATAGGAGCATTTTAAAGTCTCACAAAACAACCCCTGAAGATGTAATCAGGGTTAAGCCTTGGATTGGGTATGACATCTTTTAATTGTATTAACAGACCGGATTATAGACTTGGAAAATTGCAATTTAACAATGTGGATTTTATACGGCTGGCCCTGTCCAATAAAAAAGACGCTATTGAGCTGCATCATAGGTAGCCTAAGATCACATTTTTTGTGAAGCTTGGTCAATAAAATGCACTTAATGTCAGGATATCTCTGCAGCATTCAATTTTTACCAATATTTTTGAGATCACTTTAAGCCCTAAAACTTTATTAATGTGTAACATAAAATAGACGGGTTACTCAAGTGTCAGACTGCAAGTGTGCTATGCTATATGATTATCAAACATATAGGCCCTGAATGTATCAGCAAATATGGATCCATTATGCTTTGATTTGAGCTGCTAACATTACAATAGATATGTCCTACTTACAATATAATGTAATCCAATGTTGTGTGGTGAATAATATATAATAGACTGCATTGCACTGACACTGCACCCCTGTTGTAGACTGTTAAAGTACGCATACAATCTGTGACTGATCTGCTGTATTGTATTGTGTCATGATCCGTGAAGGCATACAGTACAGTGTGAAGAATTACCTTCGCCAAGCTGATCCCACCAGGGACTTTGTATGGGACGTACTTCCTATAGATGTGTCCTACCCTCGAGCAAGGAATGTCCTCCATCCGACCACCACACATCCAAACCTACAGGGACATGCAGAAAGAGAGGAAGATATTTTTAATCAGACTGATTTATATGCATATAGAATCTTTTTCCATCTAAACATTCAAAGTTGTGGAAAGGTAGAAGAAAGGTGAGGTTAGGAGACGATCAAGGAGACGAGCAGGAGATTGATGGCTAAGAAGAAAGAGGCATGAAGTACAGTGGTTCTAGCAGGCTTATAAATCCTGGGAGACTTAAAGGAGAGAAGAGTGTATTTTGAAGGGAGAGGCAATAAAGATAAAATGTAAGGATAATTGAAGTAGAAAAGAAGACACCACAAACATATTAAGATATGATGGTGACCTCACTTCACCTGAGCAGCAGAGTCAGATTAACCCTCCTGTTGTCTTTGGGTCAAATCTGACCGATTTACTACTTTCATAAATCATAACTTTTTTGTTTTACATTCAATTGCATTAAGGCTTTATGATATCCTTCAGAGTATACCTTTGAACATATAAAATTGCTGATCACGACTTTCATTGCATTTTGGATGATTTAGTCAACTTTGTAACACCCATGGTAGTCCCATAAAGAAAATGAATTAGTAACCATCCGGATCAGATCTCACACACACACACACACACACACACACACACACACACACACACACACACACACACACACACACACACACACACACACACACACACACACACACACACACACACACACACACACACACACACACACACACACACACACACACACACACACACACACACACACACACACACACACACACACACACACACACACACACACACACACACACACACACACACACACACACACACACACACACACACACACACACACACACACACACACACTCTCTAGATGTGCCCCCCCCCCTCTTATGTGCCCAATCCCTTCATATGAATTACACCTGGCACACACAAACACACACACAGAACAATTTGATACATTTCCCACTCTTATGTGCCCATCCCCCCACATGGATCACACCTGGCACACGCAATACATGTTCGGTGTCTATACTTTGTATATTTACTGCAGTTTTTCATGTATAGCCTACCAGTACTGAGTAGCCTGATACAATGTTTACAGTTTGAAAGGGTGTTAAGTAAAATTTGGTGATGATTAATGTTTTTTGTGTTAATGTAATAGCAGTTAAAACAGGACCGGTCAAATTTGACCGTGAACACCAAAGTCAGGGGGGAAAAACTAAGACAATAGTAGGGTTAAAGACAGCACAAGTCACTTCTTTGGTTAGCGCTCAAACACATTGGACGCGATAGGCTAAGGCGCGGGATACCTCTAAACGATTGACCAATCATAACAGAGCCGACAAGCTAACCAATCAGAGCAGACTGGGCTCTGGTTTCAGACAGAGGGTGAAAAGAGGTGGTGCAGCACAGGCAGTATGAGAAAAATAGAACACTTTTTTAACATTAAAGGATGTAAACATGTCACAGTAGAGGCACAAACATCTGAAAATGAGCATAATAGGGCCCCTTTTAGTCCTTTATGACATTGTATACATTTTGCTGATATTTGAAAAAATGGCAACTGCAACACATTTTACGGGAAAATAAGGCATGGTGTTGAAATATTTAAATTACATTAGGATATATGTTTTAAGCACAGTAATGTGCTTGTGTTTAGTTTTTAAAAATCCTAATTAAGAGTAATTGTATTTTGTTTATTTCCCTTTTTCCTTTTCAATTTTGCATAAAAGAGACATCTAGCACTGGCTTATCTTTTTAAACCTCCAATAATGACAAAAGTGGTAATTCTCTTTCTTGGCTTTCTTGGTTGAAAATAAACCTTTGGAAAGAAAGGGTGGCAATGAAGGGGAAGACAATGAGAGGAAGACTTAGAGACAGCAGGCAAGATGGAAAAAAGGTTTTGTTTTAAAGACAATAGCAAAATAAAAAATGGAGGGAAATGAAAAGGTGGATTTAAACATGAAAACAAACAAGCTTACTAAGAGAAGAAAGAGGTTTCGGGTTGTTCTCTATGCACAGTAAAGCCCTTATAATGTAAATACGATTTAAGCCATTTGAAGGTTAGAGGCATGTTGAAGATAGTGCAAGTTCATGAACATGGGGGGAGTCTATTTCAACATGAAATATACATATTTTACATATGATTTTGAGGAGAGTTCAAAGGGGCTGCAAAGAAAGTGATCAACCTCATATCCACTTGCCATGACCTGACTTAAGCTTGAGTTCAACTAATTTACATGTGTGAACAGATGGCGCTGCACACTATCTTTAATAAACATAACACTACGTAACCTAAAAGAGAGGTTATGTAGCATTATGTCTGACCTAACAGGAAGGCTGCCTTGGAACTTTATAGAAAAGGTGATTGTACTGGCTGGGTAGGGTGTTTTGAATGAAGGACGATCGCATCCCAAAATGATTGACTTCATTCCAATTGGCTCAATCCGTTGCCAGACAAATACAGGACTTTCACAAAGAAAGTCTCCGTAGGCAGGCGTCACATTCTATGGCAGACTCTGCTTCCGTAAGTGTGTGGAAATAGGGGAATTACATGTATGTTTAAAAGTGCTTTGAGGGGTCGGGAAGACTGGTAAAGTGATAATGTCCTAATGTTAATGCGGTCCAATTAAAACGATGACCGCAATTCATGTAATTATTAACAAGTAAATCTTAACATATTTGACACATTGTTTAACCAAATGCAAAAGTCGTATTAGCCTAAACATTTGTCTTTCTGAAGCCTAACCAATACGTTTTGTTACTCATGTAAACATTAAAAACAAGAAAAATAAATTAATGTAAACAGCACTAACTGTTGTTCTTATTAACTATTGCGTTTATCTTTAAAAAACAAATCATGTTTCAAACATAAAGAAACATCCGTTCGTGTTACTTGATGAACTGAGGTAGGATTCAAAGCCACTATTATTTGAAGTGTTCGGCCTCTAACAAAGCCATCGGTATTTGACGAGTTGTGAGGGAGATTCTGTCAGTTGCCAAGGTTAAGGAATAAAATAGGAATACGAGGTCTATTATCTTGGGATGTAGGGGAGTAAACAAGTATTGTAATTAAGTAGTATTGTCCCGAGAGGATGTTCCCAAAGGTTTAAGTGACCTTCTAACCTTTCTCACGACAAACATATTTATTCCTTAGTTAAAAACTACTCTAAAAAAAATGCCTTGGCTCAACAAAGAAAATCAAGGCAACAGTTTGCATCGATGTTTATTGAGTTAAGACAACTTCTAATAAAATTATCTTAAAGCAACAAAGTTATTTGAGTTAGGGGAGAAAGTTTTTCCTCTACAATCAGAGGTGTTTTTAATTACCAGTTACTTAATAATTGGTAGCATAAACACAAGTTTTGAAGTTGATTACTCAAAAGATTAAGTTGTTCCGACTAGTTTTACCACATGATTTAAAATAATTTTAAGTTGTATGTACTTAATTACCCTCATTCGGGATACAAGTTTTGAAGTTGATTAATCCAAAAATTAAGTTGTTCCAACTTGTTTTACCGTATGATTTAAAAGGAATTTGTATTGTATTGTATTTGGAAGTTGTATGTACTTAATTACCATCATTGTGAACACATGTTTTTAAGTTGACAACCATTTATAAATTAAGTTGCTCCAAATATATTGTATTCAATAGTTTTTTTTCTTAGCTTTTTCAATCAATCAATCAATCATTCAATCAATCAATCAATGTTTATTTATATAGCCCAATATCACAAATGTTACATTTGTCTCAGTGGACTTCACAGTTTGTACAGAATATCAGTATGACAATACGACACCCTCTGTCCTTAGACCCTCACATCGTACAAGGAAAAACTTCCGGAGAAAACCCCACAGTTGAAAGAGAAAATGGGAGAGCTTTTTCATGTTTTTGCCTTTAAAGAAAGAAATTAATTGATTCCACAACAAAAATATTAGGTAACTCACTTTTTATTTAGAACTGCAGTTGTTTATTTCAACACATGATGTTTCAATCAGGAGAGAATTCATTTAGTTGTTTTAGTTTATTGACACATGCCATATGATAAGGTGCATGAACACCTGAAATCACAGCTGACTGCAGGAGAGAGGGGAACCATTTTAAAGTTTGGCCGCAGCACGGTGATTGGCTGCTGGAGAATGAGGTGAAATGTAATAGGTTAAAGAGAACGCCTGATGAGCTGATTATATGCAGCTGCGGAGTGAATGTATATACACCCAGTCTTCCTGAAAGAACTTGCGCTGAACTTCATTTAAATCTTGGAAAAAAAGATAGATAACACAAATTTAAATTTCCCCACAAATAATAAATAAACACATTAGCCATATTACCATGGGAAATGGGGACACAGCAAATAAATGCTGCCATCACATCGAAGTTAGAGGCCTTTGCATATTTAAAACCAGTGCCAAATATGTAAAATCTGTAAAGTTTTTGTAAAACTACATTAACAAACTCCAAATGGCCACCAATCTGCAGATCACACATCAATTTTACAAAAGATGTAACAAAGATGTTTACACTGCCGACAGTCATTATTTCAAACAGTGTGAACACATTTAATGCAGAATGCTCGTTCATTCATTTGTTTCCCTCGACCACGATGGATGCCATCGTATGGACCGGTCACTGATGATAGCGATATTCATGTCCTTTTCAAGCACTTATTAAGCATTATTGATTGGGGTGTGGCCAAAAGTGCGATATGCTTCAAAATGCAACTGACAGAGAGCAGTGCTTTTGTCCTGTGTTTTTACACTGTGCCCGTGGATTTTATTTTATTTCAAGATGTTTAATTACGTCACTAAACTCCTTGAAAAGGTCCTCTTCCTTTTCTCCAAGGTACAGGACAAGGCAGCGGATGGCTATAGTTCTCTGCGTACTTCAATTGTATTGTGCTATTTTTGAAAAAGGAAAAAAAGAGAAATTACCTAAATTAATATATTCTGAATGGGTCAACAACTTGCATTTCAATAACAAGTCTAAATAACGATCCTACTGTACCTCAAGAAGCATGTCCTTGATCTGCTTCACCGAGATTCATTTTTTAATAAAAAGTTATATCACAATAGTAACCAAAGTATTTTTACTCTCACAGTAGCCTCTACTACTTTGTATCCTCTCACAGAACTATTCACAGTTCAAAGGCTGCTAATTTTGGTCAAACAGCAATTTGCCTATACAGTGCAACTGCAAGGCTATCTACTGTATTTGAATGACAAAAGATGACACTCACCTTAAAATGTCCATTGTATAGTATTTCTATTTGTCTTAACTGTCGGAACTTGTCCAGGCATGTTAAGTGGGAGTGGACTTGAAATCCTTAACTCAAGGTGTAGAACAATTAAGTTGTCAAGCCAATTGCATTACTTACAACTAGGGCCGGGACTCGATTAACATTTTGTATCTAATTAATTACAGGCTTTGTAATTAATTAATCGCAATTAATCGCATTTTTAATCGCATATAAATATTTGACCTGAGAACAGTGAGAAGCAATTTTTTTTCACATGGATTTTAGTATACCATTGAATAATGACTGAATACATAAGCTTAAGCAACAAAACATTGTTTATTTTTTTCAAGATGGTACTTAACCAAGACCAACAGAAAAGTGCAATTTTTGCCATAAAGTGTAGCAATAGCATATTTAGGAATATAGTACATTTCAGAGATTCAGGTAGCCTATAGCTAGGTAGACCTTCTGTAAACTATAACACTTTGTTTTTTAAGTAAAACACAATACTTTCAAGTACATTCAGAACATTGGAAACCCTGACTATTAGAAAACATCTCTCTGTTGCTTCAGAGGCCA
The DNA here is from genome assembly GCF_949606895.1 of Notothenia rossii. Classification (NCBI taxonomy): domain Eukaryota; kingdom Metazoa; phylum Chordata; class Actinopteri; order Perciformes; family Nototheniidae; genus Notothenia; species Notothenia rossii. The sequence continues at coordinate 18,604,604 of NC_136907.1, forward strand.
TAACAGACTTTGTTGATTTACCAACAGTTGATTTAAAAAATCTAATACATTTCAGTCCAACTCTCTCAATAACCTTGGCCAAAACAATAAACAGTTCAACATAAAGTGCCAGTTGCACCAACAACGTAATAAATAGTTCAACATAAAGTGTACCATTTAAATAAAATAAAAAAAGTGCCAGTGATTGACCTCAATCCCTCCTATTCTTCCAATATCCTGATGAAAAATAAAATCTCTCTGTTGCATAGGCCACTGTTTGATCAACGCGAATTGGGTGTGGGTCCTTGTACTCCGAGTCGGGCTAACGTCCACGCTAGCTTCCACGCTAGCTGCTATAGGTTTTGCATTGAGGGGATACTTGAGGCTTGATGTACTGCGGTGATATGCAAATTCCTTTTTGCATAATTTGCAAACAACCGTGCTCTTATTGACGCTTCCATCCGTCCGTTTTTTAAAACAAAATGTCCCATTCACGGGGCCAACCAAAGCGGTCTCATCAGCTTCTTCGTTCACGTTTGACTATTGTTCACTGTGGTTTGTTGTTGTCTGAAGTAATGAACGTTAGTTGGTGCTCCAGTATAATCGGTACCCCTGAAACTCATCCAGTGAGAAACGTTCAGCGGTGCAAAAATAAGTGCGATTAAAATGCGTTAATTTTTGTGTAATTAATTAATCTTAATTAACGCGTTAAAGTCCCGGCCCTACTTACAACTTGAATTTTGTTTTAAGTAAATTAACGCAGAAATCAGAGTTCAAATTACACACAATATTAAGTTGATGTAATTACCAACATTATTACGTCAACACAACTTATAAATTAATGTTTGCAACTTAAAATGTTTATCTAAATCAATTAACATTTTTATCTTGCAACCATGCATTTAATTAAGTGGAGGTGAAAGGTCGCCTGAATTCGTTTTTAGAGTGTAGAGTCCAGCAGGAATAGGCTATTGTGGCCTTTTTATGAAGCCTTGTTTAAAAACTCCTTGCTTCCCTATCATTTGAAATGTTTCTAACTTTTGGCACCACAACCAGAACGTCTATGAACTCAGATCACTCAAGTGGAGCTCACCCTATAGAGAGAAACAACAGAACAACAGAATTCACTTCGACTGCATGAATAAAACATATTGCTGCAACACAAAAATCCATCATTGACTTAAAATGCAACTTGAGCTGTGTCTATTGATGTTTTTTGAATAAATAAAACACAAGCACATACAGTGTAATGTTTTCAATGGCTCTGGTAATATGGTTGCTTCAGCTACTTGAATAATAATGACCTAACCAAAGTCAGGATGAAACAGGAGTGTAATGTAGGTTTAATTGTTGATTTGTGTGTTGGCTTGGTTTCATTCTAACTTGATAATAACAGAATGTAAAATAGTCCATTAACTTCGTTTTTTTCCCATTTGGACGGTTTGAAAGTGTATTAATAGAAACAAGGATTGGAAAACCAGTGCATTTTCATGGTAGCAACAATCTTTTTTCAAGCATATCACTGGCTAATACTGTAAGGTTGATCTAAGTAGCCTACTATGTATCCAAACCTTTGAATGCTACAGAAACGAATACAAAAATAAAAATCATGTCATTTGTTCTTGTATGCTGTAAGAAAAGTTTTCTTCTTCCAACAGTAGCTTACTTTTACTCTTTTTTTAGCTCCATCCATAGAGGTTTAATTATTTCTGCCCCCAGAGCAGCTCTGTGTCTGATGATGGACAGAACTGAAACTCCTATCTGCCATGACGATATAGAAAATCCACCATCAGTTGTATGCCTCGCTCGGCATGTGAGGTCATATTGCCACTGGGCTCTGTGTGCCTGCATTTCTGACATGAATTCACTGTGTGAGCTGGAAAGGCTTGATGTTCCCATAGCAGTGTGACCAGGATGGAGCTTTAGATTAGCTGAACCAATGAGGCGATTGTGTTTCATATGCCAACAGAGGCAGGCTGTCCGTGGGAGCAGGAGTTTGGTTGTAAGGATTATTATGAAAGCCTGTTAATCTCTTCACCTCAGGAGACTGGGTGTCTGCTCTGTATCATCTAATGGGGATCTTAATAAAAAAGGACACCAAATTGAATATCTGTGGGCAGTAAGTAGGGTTAAGAGGCACAGCTAGACATGTGCTGATAGCAAAATTGTATAACGTGATAATCATGGCCAAAAGTAATAACCTTGGTATGGAATATTATCTCAGTAATTACTTTTTACAAGATAAAAAGCTTCAAAACATATATTAATGATGTGATCCACCGCAGCTATGGCTACATTTTGGTTAGGCTTAGGCACAAAAACGAATTGGTAAAGGTCAGGGAAAAATTGTGTTCATGGTTAATAAAACCAGTAGGAAACAGCCAACCCATTATAAATTCATTATTTTGCTAAAAATAATACAAGTATAAAATAAGAGTGTGTTTTTGGTGTACATTTGGAAACATTCTTCTGTAATGAGACCCCAAAAAGTAAATTGTAAGACCTCAGCTATGCAACAATGCATGCTCTTAATACAATGAATGTTTCTATAAAAAAGTTTCATTTTATTTTGTCAGGGACAAATAAGGGACCTTCAGTGTATTTGAATCAGTCATCATATTTTAGTCTTCTTTCAGCTGTGTCATTGATTTTGTCATGTTTTACGAGCTACTTAAAATGTCAAAGAAAAATTGACCAGAGGGATGAGCAAATACATTTATAGTAGAACATTAGAAATAGACCCTCAAAAACTAAACAAAGAGTGTCCTTGTTTTGCAAGTACAACAAACGGCCCGAGCGAAGAGAAACATGAAGCTTTCATTACCTCTGCCAAGGTGATGTTTTTGATCCAGTTTATTCGTCAACAAAGAACCCATTAAATAGTTGAGTGGATCTCAAACACAAAATATTTTACACTCAAGGAGACGGCCTTTGTAATGGTCTGCACACTATGAGTATCGTTGCAGTTATAGATGTGACAGAAACCAAAAGAAAGGAGCATGATGTTATTGGTTCGAGAAACTTTCTAAGGAGACATATTTTATTATAATTAAGTGTATGACCCTGATGAAATTACAGAGAGCTAAACAAACAGGTAGAAAGATGTTGTATTTGTAGAAAACATTCATTTGTAAATCAAATAAGTATGTGGTGTGTAGCCTATCGATTTGATAACGTGTTTACCTTGAAGGAGATCTCGTACTGTTCTCCTCCCCAGATCTCCAGACCAGTGTCGTATCCTCCCAGCTCCCAGAACCACTTCCTGTCCACAGAAAACAGTCCACCTGCCATCACTGGTGACCTGCAGGAAAATCACAACAGATTTGTAAAAGGCATCTAAACCATTTACATTACTGCTCTACTGATCTGCAGAGCGGCAACATTACCTTCCACTTTTCACTTGCCATATACATTTATAAATGTAAGATTTCCTCACAATCTACTGCAAGACTACTTTGAAGCTCAGGACTTTATCAGAGTCATAGGAACAAAGATGGATCAAACAAAACAAGAAGACAATCCAAAATCAACCTTAAAAACGTCCTTTGTGTTATCACAACTGAAAAAGCTGTGAAAAAGAAAAAACAACGATAGGTGCTCAATGTCTCAATGATTGTATAGTCTAATGTTACCTATTGTGATTTTCTATCACTGAAAAGAATGGTCTTGATACAGAAGAGGATTAGGGCCACATTATTTATTTTTTTGGGAGGATTTGAAAAAAAAACGTTTTTTTTTGTTCTGAGAAAGAAATCCGGAATTCTGACTTTGATCTCAGAATTCTTTAATTTTCCTCAGAACAAAAAAAAAAGATGTTTGTTTCAAATCCTCCCAACATTTCTTTTAATGTGGCCCTAATCCTCTTCCGTATCTTGACAATAAGTGAAACCAAAAAGTCAAGAAAATTATTTCTGTTTCAAAATATTACTGTTCATATTGATAAACCTAAAAGCTCCCGACAAACCAAACGATTGTGTCCATTAGTGTTGCTCCAAATAGTTCCTCCTGAATATCATTTTCTCAGATTTTCATTGCAATATGTTCCCAATTTTGCTTACATGGTTTTATATGCTTCACAATGAATTAATCTTAGGTAGAATATTGTATTGTGCTTCATGAGTGTTTTTTATGCATGTACCCGTATGTATTCTCTTTGCTGTGACTATGTTAGAATCCATTGTAGCTGTTGTAAAGCCAAGTCTCCTGCAGAATACAACACACACACGAGACGTTGAAAGCAAGTCAGAGTTCATGTATTTATGGTGGCCCAATTTCTAACCAGATAATGAAGATGCACTGAACAAAGCAGAACCAATTAACCCACTATAGAGCGCTGTGGCTTCTGTCTGACAAGCTCTGTGCCGCTGAGTGCACGGCTTGTTAGCTGTTGTATCGCTGCTGTACTTCATTGCACCTGCTGCTCCATTTATTCTGCCTCAGGTGTGCTGTAGCTGCACACACACAGATGTACTCTTATTTCTTGTAAGGAAACCACCTATACTTCCAGTTATAGTTCCACGAGAAACAATCATAAATCAGCAAGTTGTGGTTTTAGTTGGTTCCAAACCTCTGAATTTTCTATAAATCTACGATGAAAGACAATGTCAGTTATACATTATTAATAGGTTTCTATCAAGTACATGTATGTTTTTTGTTGTAGAAACATTACTGTCAGGCAATTGTAATAATTTTTTTCTATGCATAAAGTATATCGTATGGCTGCAAAAACGAAGATAAACAAATCTGGGTTCTTCCCATGCCTCATGAGCACTGAGCACAGACACTGCTCCCGTGGTGATAATAGCCAGGTATATGCAGTTTTCCTTCTCCAAGGGTGAAGAGGATTAAATGAATCCAACAGGGATTACAAACACCTCTGTACTTCCCTCTGGCATTTTTTCAGTTTTATTTCTACAACATATCCGTGTCACACGCACACTAATATTGTATATTCAATATCAGCATATTTACAGATAGGGATTTACAGGGTTTGGTCTTGATTAGAAACAGCAGCTACCATTTTCCAATATATGTTATGCTGGTCAAAAAACGTGAAGCCTAAAAAAAGGGGTTTGAGTGAGTAAAACATTAATATGACAAAAAGAAACATTTGATTTAATCATGTCTGTTTTAAAGTGCTGGATTCTCAATGGCTGAAATATTGTTCTGCGTGGCAGCTGCAGTCAAATAACACAGAAGTTATTGACTTTGCCTGAAATAACAACCCATTGCATTACAAATTGGTCTAGATCCAAATTGGAATACATTTAAGCACAAAGGATCAGTTTGAAACATTGCAGGGGAATGGACTTAACTACCGCTGAGACATCGTGAAGCAGAGTAAATGAAGCTAACAGCTTTAGAAACGTTTTGGGTTGTGTTAATTAGAAAAGCTCACATTACATTGACAAAAGCAACACACTGTGTAGCCCTAATTACCCTCAGAATGATTTTATTGTCGAATATCCCTGAAGTAAATCAAATTTCACTCTTTAAATGTAGGTATATTGTTTTCCATAGGACACAAACAATTGTTTTCTTCGATCCACCCTTCCCCCACTGCAACAACTACACAATGGCAACAAGGGGGTGAAGGCCATATTGGGACATTTCATTATCTGTTAGTAAATAAAAGTGATTTGCTGTTACCAATAACCAAGTACACACAATGCAAATGTTACATAGTAATAAAGCAACAAAAAAATAATCACAAATGGGCATTTGCCACCTGTTTGTAGTTGCTCCACATGGAACATGCTGTGGCTGTAAGTAGGAGCATCACTAAGCTAAATGTTTAATTCATGTGTTGACACAGTGTCTACAGTAAGAAGAGCACTGCAGTGCAGGAGTGAAGTGGTTGCTCACGGGGTGTTTGACTTCCACTGAACTGAGTGTTGGTTAGAGCATAATGGATTACCCCCCCTGCTGGGTTCTCAGATAAAAGGTAAAAAGTAATCAAACAATGGCTTTCAGCCTGTCCGCACCAACTACACACATCTGTGACATCAAGGTAAGGGAGGTAGGGGTGCATTAGTTGACAACTTCTTCTGTACAGCACACCTATTAAGTGCTACAGATGTCACATGCATTAAATGACTCAACGCTATGACAAAGAGTACAGTGTGTTAACTCAAGAAAAAGTTATCCTGGCGTGAAAAAGATAACAACAGCAGAAACAAGAAAAAGAAGGGATCCTCAAGTATAATCGTTAGGGGGACAATAAAATGAATTATCCTATAACTGATAGACAAAACACACTCTTGTTACTCACTCGAACGGTTCACTGGGGTCGTCCCCTTGCAGCTCCGGAGGGATGGGTATCCGTTTATAGTACATTTCCCAGTCAAACGCCCCTCGCATGGCATCCCCTGCCTGTGTGTCATAGCCGAAGTTGTCATGGTCGATCACATCGATCATCGGACAAACGATGATCTTCCTGTTCTGGGCGATTCGGTCTGAAAAAACACAGTTTGTTCAGCTAATGTGCAGGGCATGGAGTTGAGTTAGTAGTCTGGTTAAACAATTATTGTTTGTTGTTTTTTAATAAAAGGAAATTCCTGAAGAAAAGCAGCCAGGGGCTTTGTGAAAATATCATGGTCAAGGGATTTGGCCACATAGTAGTCATTATCACTACACAAAATATAGCATTTTCTTGACCTTGTGTCCAGCATAAGGCCTTGATTGATATATGCTCTTTCAACTTTATTGTGAATATAGAGATTGAAGGAAAACTATGAGAGGCCGTCTAGCTCACAACTCATACTTGGTCTTTCAAACAATATCAGAATCTCACATGTACACCACCAGACTCTTTCACACACAGTATCACACCGTCTTTAACGTACTGTCATTTCCTCCTTCATTTACTATCAGACTATCATACATAAATAACTATAGGTTACTTACGTAACCCCAGTTCTCAGAGTAACATGAAGTGAGATGTCTCACTATGGGATGCGCCTCAATGCGTATGCAAACAGAAGCATCAATCTCATTACGCCAATCCTGATTGGCTGGTGATCTTGACATCTACGTCAGGGAATCCACCCACCCTTTAAGTAGCTTGCGCTACGACGCAGCGTCATTCAAAATAAGCACCTATTCTCGCTTCGCCTTAGCAAGAAGGGCCGTCTGGTGAGACATCTCACTTCATGTTACTCTGAGAACTGGGGTTACGTAAGTAACCTATAGTTCTCATTCCTAACACTCCGTTTGATATCTCACGATGGGATATTGAAACTCCTGTATTGCTAACCATGCTTATCTCGAAAATCACCAAAACAACCAGAACTTAACAGGTAGAACCCTGTCTCAACACGGGCCCAGCACTGCGCGGGCCACACTTGGAGCAGAGACATCTAATCTGTAAAAGCGGAAAAAAGTGAGCGGTGAGGACCAGCTCGCTGCTGCACAAATGTCTTGGATGGAAACACCCTTGAACAAAGCCCAGGATGTAGCCAGTCCACGAGTAGCATGAGCACGCAGGCCCGTTGGTCCCTACAAACCCTGACTTGTATAAGCCAGAGCAATCGCTTCCACAATCCAGTGGGAGAGCCGTTGCCTGGTAACGGGCTTGCCCTTATGAGGGTTAGCCCAGGATAAAAAGAGTTGGTCATTGCATCAAAACTCTTTTGACCTGTCCATATAGCTGCGTAAAGCACGGACTGGGCATAGCAAATTCGGCCGCTGTTCCTCAGAGGAACACAGTGGCGGAGGAAATGCCTCAATGTCAATGGGGGTACATGAGCCAACCACCTTAGGTACAAAGGCAGGGTTGGGCTTCAGCAACACTTTCGTTTGCCCCGGGGCGAACTGAGTGCATGAAGGATGTACAGAGAGCGCATGAATGTCACTGACTCGCTTGGCAGATGCCAGAGCCAGTAACAGCACTGTCTTCAGTGACAGGTGTTTCATGTCAGCTTCTTCCAGGGGTTCAAATGGAGGTCGAGTGAGCCCATCTAAAACCACTGCCAAGTCCCATAAGGGCACCAGTGGCCTGGAAACAGGGAGGAGCCTGCGAGCCCCTTTCATAAAACGGCAGACCAAGGGATGGTGGCTAGCCGTCTTTCCCTCAAAGCTCACATGGCATGCAGCAATAGCAGCCAGGTACACTTTGATCGTAGAGAAAGCTCTGTGTTTATCAATTAGGTCCTGTATTAATGATAAAATCACCCCGACAGGACATTGAAAAGAGATGTGTCCTTTTTGAAGGCACCACTCCTCAAACACCCTCCACGTACAGTCATAGAGGGACCTGGTGGAGGAAGCTCTTGCACTCTGAATAGTGTTTATCACCTTCTGAGGGATCCCCCCTGTATTCAGGTTATATCACTCACGGGCCAGGCCCATAGTGCCAAGCGCTCTGGGTGTGGGTGAAAAATCGCCCCCCCCCGCCTGAGACAGTATGTCCCTGCGTAGCGGGAGCTGCCACGGTTGCCCGCACAGCAGCTGATATATCTCCGCCAGCCAGTACATTGCAGGCCAGTGTGGAGCTATTAGGATCAGTGTGTGGCGTTGTTCTCTCACTCTGGCCAGAGTTGGGGGTATCAGAGCCAGGGGTGGGAACGCGTACAGAAGGACCGGAGGCCAAACGTGCGCGAGCGCGTCCACGCCTAACGGTGCGTTTAAATCGCGCATTGAAAAGAACAGCTGACACTGAGCGTTTTCTTTTGATGCGAACAGATCCACCGCGGCCCGGCCGTAACGCACCCACAGCTGACTCACAATTATTGGATGTAGAGTCCAGTCTGCATATAGTGGTACACCTCTGGACAACAGATCTGCTCCGAGGTTCATCACTCCTGGTACGTGCGTCGCTCTCAGAGAGAGGAGACGTCCGCAGCTCCATAAGATCAGTTTGCGTGCCAGCATGTGTAACTGGAGAGAACGCAAACCCCCTTGGCGGTTTATATACGATATTGTGGTCGTGTTGTCTATCCTCACAAGGACATGATATCCTCTGAGAAAAGGCAGTAAGCGTTTCAGGGTGAGGAACACCGCTAAAAGCTCCAGATCATTTATGTGTGACCGTTGGAGGTCTCTGCTCCAGAGACCCCTCACAGGTCAACCAGCCCGTCAGACATGCGTCTGTGGTGACCACCTTCCGCGATAGGACAGCAGCCATAGGCACGTCCCGTACTAGAACATTTGGGTGTAGCCAGTGGCGCAGTGCCATTACGCATTTCATAGTGACCATCACTCTCCGTGCGCCATGACGCACAGGGTCCAGTCTGAGGGCAGCTACCCAGCGCTGAAACTCCCTCATGTGTAAGCGTCCCAGTCGTACCACCAGGATGGCTGACGCCATGAGCCCCAGTAACCGCAGACATGATCTGAAGAGAACATATTTGCGTGACTGGAAATGAGCGAGGCAAGCCCTGAAGGCTTTCACTCTCTCTGCTGACAGGCGGGCTGTAAAGGGCACTGAATTCAAGCGTAGGCCCAGGAAGAGTACAGTCTGGGCTGGGGACAACATGCTCTTTTCTGTGTTTATTACTAAACCCAGGTCGAGCAGGTGTTTTACGAGGACATTCGTCTGCATAATAGCCTCTTGCTCCGACTGTGCGAGAAGGAGCCAATCGTCCAGATAAGTTGCCAGGCGAATACCCGGTTGTCTTAACGGGGCTATCGCGGCTTCCGTACACCGTACAAACACTCGTGGGCTGAGAGACAGACCGAAGGGAAGGATTCTGTACTCGTAACAGACACCCTGAAAGGCGAACCTCAGATATTTCCTGTGTAGATAATATACTGGGATGTGGAAATACGTGTCTTTCAGGTCGACTGATGTGAACCAATCGTTTTGGTGCACAAGACGCAACAGAGATGTGTGAGTGAGCATTCTGAATTTGTATCTTTTGAGATATTTGTTCAGAGCCCTCAAATTTAGTATAGGCCGAATTCCGTTCCCTCCCCGTTTGGGAATGAGGAAATACTTGGAATAAAAGCCGCTCTGACTCTGTTCGGAGGGTATTATAGATATAGCCTTCTTTTCTAGTAGCGAGAAAATCTCTTGCTCTAGAATATGGGCCGACTCTCCCCGGGCTTGCGAATGCAGAATGCCCGAAAAGTGAGGGGGTGTGACAGCGAATTGGAGTCTGTAACCCCGTGCTATTGTCTTGAAAACCCAAGCAGAATCTGTGAGCATCCCCCACTTTTCGCTTCTCAAAGCGAGTGGAGATGTCACATCCCTGTCGTCTGCCCTCTGTGTCTTTATTTGTTGCGTTATGGGGCCCTCTAGTGTCTGAACACGGTGGTACCCCAGGTTGACAACCCCGGCCGATACTGCGCATGCGCGTGGCGGTGATGCCTTCACAGCCCCGTCCATCGTCCGACTTCTGAGAGAGGCAGCAGCCACTCTTAGAAGGGGGGTAGACGTCAGACTGTTTATTGTTTTTATTGTTTTTCTTTTCATTTTTATTGACTGCGCCCTTGGCTTTAAGCCTGGAAATGAAAGTGGAAAATTATTTATTAAGAAACAATAGTGATGACATGTGTTTGTGTGACTTAAACGAGCAGCGGAGCTTTCTGTCTTTGATGTTAAGTCCATTTCCCTCATGGCGCGAACTTGAGGTTGACGTTCTGACATCACTCGAGGCGGCGGGAAGATGGGGGCATGGTTCCCCCCCGGAAACACATGAGCATCCAACACTGGAACGTGTTCTGGAGCTGGAGAACAGGGAACTTCCAGCTCTTTTATCGAGGAGAGGAGGCTGTCAGGACGCCCTTTTCTTCTTCCTCGTCTGGTGGCTGAAAGTCTGGACCGGCTGTGCCTGAGCGGCTGCTGCCGGAACCGGAGACTTTCTTGGCCTGCTCCTCCTCGCCTCGTGTCTGGGATGGAGACCCGGGTCGGGTTGTGGCCTCTGCTGTATCGGGATCTTGAAACGGGCAGGACGTGAGGCAGCCTGAGCGAAGGACTGCCGCGGGGGCGTTGAAGACGGCGGCTGGACCCTTCGGGGAAGACAAAGCTGGAGAGCCTCATCCTCCTTCTTTTTGGATTCACACCGCTCCTGCATCGAAGCTAGAGCGGAGCCAAATATGCCCTCGGGAACAATAGGCATGTCCAAGAGGTCCTCTTTTTCCCGGTCTGGAAGGTTCGTCAGGTTAAGCCACCTGGCTCTCTCCTGTACCACCATTATCCCCAGTGCTTTGCCCGTGGCTTGGACTGCACAGCGCTGCACACGGGGGCAAATGTCCGTGATCGCAGGCTCAGGTTTGTTCGTCATGTCCTCGCAGAGCTCCGCCTGGTAGGCGGTCAGCAGCGAGGAAAGGTTGAGCGCCCTGGCGGAGAAAGCTGCGGCTTTATAGGCTCGTTCGGTCATTGCTGACTGGAAGCGGTCTGCCTTTGCCGGTAGCGTGGGGTTCCTGCTCGGTGCCAAAGCCAGGCGCGGTTGGAGGTGGGCTGCCACCAGCGGCTCCATGGGCGGCATGCGGAGCCGGCCGAGCTTCTCCATGCCGTTGCGGTTCAAAGAGGAGGCACCCTGGATTGGGGCCTTGTTGCTGAAAGGGCGGTCTCTCCACGAAACCGACACCTCGTGCAGCATCTCTGGAAAGACTGGGAGAAGCTGCCTCTTCATCCTTGCTGCTTGGGGCAAGTTCTACCCCCTCATAGCGAGATCTGGAGGTCTCCTTGGCCACTTCAGGCAAGGGGATGTCCAGCCTGGACGCAGCGCGTTGGCACATGGCCTGCATGTCCATACTGAGGCAGGGCAAAGCTGGTCTGCTTTCGCCCGGGGGAGCGGACATCGCCTCCGGCTTGGCAGCCTGGGCAGATGAAACGAAGATGTCATCTTCGTGCTCATCCGAGTCGGATAAGAGGAACTCAGAGGCATCCTCTTCATCCTCCTCCATATAATCCAGCTCTAGGACATCCTCCGCGGGTGGAACCACGGTGAGGTCCAGTTGGGAGCCCCAGCCTGACACAGCGTGGGGCTCAATCTCCGCGGCGGTCGCCACCATGTCCCGATTGCCGGCCGGCGAATCAACGGACATGAAGGGGTCCTGTCCCGACAGGCTGGCTTGGCGCGCTAGCCGTCGGCGGAGGCTCTTGATGGTGAAGCGGGCACAATGCCCGCATGAACCGGGGATATCAATAGCTTCCTGGGCGTGTTCCAGCCCAAGGCAGGACGAGCAGACCTGGTGTGAGTCCGTGCCCGAGATCTTAAACCCGTAGCCGCAGAGCCGAGCCTCAGAGCGTCCGACTCCTCTGGTGTGACGGAGAAAAGGGTCCATCCTCGTTTGCCGGGGTGTCGGCGCGGAGGGACAAGCTAGTAACACGTATGTTAACGAAAAAAATCCAACCTTATCGTTATTCCGAAAGGTAAAAAAAAAACTATGGGGTAGATTTTTCTTTAAAAAATATTAACTGGTGTACTAATATCTTTCTTATCTCCGTCTCCTCTGGTGTGAGGGAGAGAAGAGTCCGTCCTCGCTCGCCTTGGTGTCGGCGCGGAGGGATAAACTAGCAACAGGTATATTACTGTTTGAAGAAAAAAATCAAACCTTACCGTTATTTCCTGGTCTTTTTAATTTTTAATGTCAAGCATTTGTGCAGATAGCATGAAGTAGAAAAGATCGCCGATGCTAATGTAGCGTGCCAAGCCGTGCGGGGCCCGTTTTTGGTTGCGTTTCCACTTGGCCTAGTACCGGCTAGCGGGTCCTAATTCACAGTTTTTCTGGCCCCATAAAATCGAGGTTCTAGGGCCAGGAACAACCAGGCTGAGTCGGGCTGAGTATGCTAAACTAGAGAGAGAATCGCTGGCAAGGGGGCTACAACTACAACAAGATGAACATATTTGACCGTGATTTAATTGTAATACACGTTTCAAAATGATGCCGAAGTAACAACATACTGATACCGGTTAGTAAAAACCATGAATTAATGCTTTGACAAGTCTGCAGACAGACGGCAGGCAAAAAAACTTTTAAAATGCGTGTTTTCTAAATGGAGATTGGCTAAGCTAACGTTGTAAATGCTCCGACGGCCACACTCACAACAACGGCCTATACAGACATAAATAAACCAGCGACTGTATTCGCCATGACACATTCTGTGGTTTGTACTTGTTTAACTTTTGTCTAGTTTCTGAACAGATATGAAGAGCTGTGAGCTCTGAGGTGCTAACAGCTAATGGCTGTGTTGTTTTTCTGGGGCTCTCATTGAAGATGACGTCACGGCTCCGCCTACACTGCGTTACTATAGATACTACCCCAGTTCCTAAACCTTAGTGGAAATGCGCCATAAAGTGAGCCAGTCCTAACGAGGCTAACTTGATCCAGCCACTCCTGGTCCTTTCATCAGACGGGAAGCGAAAGAACGAGAAAGACCCACTGCTGGTATGATAACAACCTGGTACTAAGCACACGGGCATCTTGTTAAAGTTATCTTATCTTAGCTATCTCTTATATTTAGCGGAGGAAAACAATTATGACATCACTTACGCGACTCTGGGATTTGTAGTCTTTCTAGTTGCGTACTTTTCATAGTCTTATATTTCAACAGTTTTATGACAAACTGTGACTTTTTTGACATGGAAATTATTTTTTAAGATTGACAAACATCATATGTGTAATTCGTGGCACAATTCAAACGGGATCGAAAGATATGTTTTCTCTCTCCATTGACTTCAATACATAATTTTTCCGAAATAAGGTCCCATGGAGTAGATGGGCGTGACTTTGCCACTCTATAGTTTCACTCCGTTTGAATGTCAGTGGACTGCAAATAATTCAATAAAGGAGCATGGCTGCTCATTCCCTGGCTCTCAAAATAATTTGGCTAACTCTGTTAAAAATCAGTTTTTATTAAAAAGTACAGGCTGCATATGTGTTCTCAGCCTTGGATAAACTTGGCATGTTTTGGGATGTGTCTGAACCTCTCTTTAGTGGTTTAATAAAACAGATATTTCAACGTGTTTCTACTTTGTTCATGTACTGTTGAGGTTAATTTCAGTAGTTGTGTGCAGATAATGTATTTACAAAGTGTGAAGAGGAGGCAACTTCAGAATAGGGAACCTGTTCAGGTCCATTAGAGTCAAACTACTAGCTTATTGGTTATAAACAAGACTTCACTTTAAAATAGGGAACATATTATTTAATAAAAATCTCATTTTAAGTTATTTAGACTTAATTAACACTTATAGTTTCATGTCTTGTTACATAAGAATAGATCATAAGTGTTATTATTGGAGAATTTATTGTGGTATTACTGCCTTATTGGGCCCATATTGAGCAGAGCATATTAAGACCAAAACTCATGTACAAAAACTTCCTTACTTGCAATAAATAAGCACCAATTAGAGGGTTATTGAGGAAAAACTCTCAACTAATGACCTATTACTTGTAGAATATGTTCATGTAGAATAAGGCATTAATAAGTGTTTTATAATGACTAATAAAGAGCCAATATACTGCTAATATGCATGTTCATTAACAACTAGTTGATGGTGAATTTGTTTACCTTAATATAAACCTTAATATATGTTACCAAAAGTTCTTATTGCAGCTCAGATGTAGCTAGCAGTGCTCTGAGCAGCTTCAGGCTCTGTTTTCAAGGCTTTAAACCAGTCAAATAATGCATATTTATATTATATTTCCTGTTGGATCAACCTGACTTCCTTTTAAAGTATACTCTCTTACAACCAGTACAATGTCCTCTCACACTGTCATAATCTCTCAAAAACACAAACATTGTCTTTCACACGCTATCATTCTCTCTCACCAACACTAATATACCCTCATACATACTACAATTCCTCTCTCACATACACTATCATTCTCTCTCACATACACTTATATACCCTCAAACATACTACAATTCCTGTGTGTGTGAAAGAGAGTATGATTGTGCGTATAAAAGTGTTTAGCAATATGTATAAAATAGTTTAATGGTGTATTTGTGAGATTCTGATATTGTTTGAGTATGAGTTGTGAGCTAGACGGCCTCTCATAGAAAACTACCAAGGATGTAGATCAGCTGGAAAAGCTTCACATTGTTAACTATTGTAAAAGCAAATTTAATTCACTAAATCACTTTGTATGACTGATGTGGTTTCGTATTTCTCACCCAGCAGTGGTGGAAGCCAGTTGGCGTTGGCCTCACAGTGAGAGTCCAGGAAGGTGATGACTTCTCCTTTAGCAGCACCGGCTCCCAGCAGGCGAGTCCTGATCAGCCCCTCCCTCTTCTTGGTCCTCATGATGCGAACTTTGGGCATACGCATCATGTATTCCTCCAACGGCAACTTCAGGTGCTCTGTAAGGGGGGGAAACAGGAAGAAGCTCATCAGTCCCATGTTCAGTGCTGAAAACAATTGTTTTGTTAAGTCGTATTTTTGCTTTGGTGTGCCATTTCACTTCTTCACAGCTTAACACATCAACTTCAATAACATTTGTGGTTTCACAGAATACTGTTGGATAACCAACAGAAACAGATGTTTCAATAAACCACATGGACAAGGATAAAGCTAGCAAACAAACCTTGGATTCGAAGCCAACATATCTGTTTGCTTCAATGTTTTCAGACTGTTATTGAAGTGTGCTGCTACATGATGGACTTTGGTTGTATGATTGTTTACTGCAGCACAAAGTGGTGGATGTACAGTAGTCCTTATTTATCTTAAACTAAATCTGGGAAATTGTAGTATTGTTCCCAAACAGTAGCCCATACCACAATCCATTACATTTGAATAAACCATACATAATGGGAAAAAAATCATCTAGAATGTCAGAGTCATAACTGATTACCTGCATAAGTAGAACTTTGGATTAACTTTTCTTTAATAAAGTGTGTCCTTTAAGTTGAACTTAAAACATAGATGTTGCATTGCAGTGTTTACTGCAGCAGCCTGTAATATACTGGCAACCTTTCTATGGTGCACATTGCCTTTTGTCGAATGCATGCTGGCATTTGGGATAGGCTCCAGCCCTCTGTGACCCTGCACAGGATAAGTGCTTTAGAGATATGGATGGATGCCTACTGCAGTAGCACTGAAGGACTAGTCAGGATGGGGAAATCTTTAAAAAACAAACGCAGCTGACACATTTTGCAGGCCCCCTAATGTCTTTCCATTACTTGCATTTGGGATGTTTACATTGTGAGAACATTAAACTGTACAGTAGCACTTTAATGTTTTGGCTCTATGAAACCTGATGTACTTATATGATTCTGTTTTCTTCAAGGTTGTATCTTCCTGGTCGAATGTACTTATTGTAAGTCACTTTGGATAAAAGCGTCAGCTAAATGCAATGTAAACTGCACAGGCAATGACTCAGACTGACAAGCTGCAGAACATTGTTGCTTCATTGATGCAGTACAAATGTCTTTAAATAACAGATACATGATTTATAGTAATATTCCATCAGCTAATGCTGTAAACAGCCGACATGTATTTATTGCCGAGATTGACATGTACTGATTAATGACCAATCACATTTTGCTTAAAGGAGGAAAGACACACTAATCAAAGGGAATCAAACAAACTTGAAATGCTTGCAGAGACATGCTGCAAGCCTTCTTCTAGACAAACTGTATCCAATACAAGTAAAAAGGTTTGTCCAAATGATACCTTTCTAGTGTAAGCAAGGGCCCTATGCCTGCATGTGTAATCAAATCCTTTCCATCACTGTAATCAAGTCAATATCTATTTGAAAAGTTCAGCTCTTATTTGTCATAGGAGCAGGTTGACTTAATGGTCTGCCTCAAGAGAAGAGTATTTTTTTTACATTAAGGACTTTTCTCTTCATGTTTTATTGCGCTTGAGATAAAGATTTAAAGGCTATATAAAATATTAAAAGGGTATTGATCTCCATCTTTCGGCTTGATGGTCATAACATATTTGAGATATGTTTTTGGAAGGGAGCTTGTTTTAAATCAGGTTCTCCGTTTACAGATGCAAAGCTTTATTCAAGAATTAAAAAAGTCTTGTTTCCCCACTGCAATATATGTGTTTTCTTTACCAGCCCAGGTATATTTGACAGTAGCTTTGAGTGTCTGAACTTGGTCCTCTTGTTAAATACCATGTATCTTCATGTTTGTCCTCTTGTTTTATGTTATTAGGGGTGAAAATGAGTTTGTTTTTGTACACTAACATTTTATTTTTGAAGATAACAGGGTGAGCCCTGAGTGCTCTCAGTGGTTTGAATAGAAATCATTCCTCAAGCAGTCAAAACATGAAATGTAACTTTGACAGGTTCTTTTGAAAAAGCCCCAGTACTGCCTGTCAACAAGAGCAGAGAGAGAAACTCTGAGTTTGAAAAGTTGACCATCTAACTTTTATTAACTACATCAGACTGAGCTTACATTTGACAGTAACATATACAAAGTGCCCTGAGAGGAATATATTTTCTGAATATAAATTCAGACAAACTTCAGCAGGAGGGAAAATAACTGTTCATTTGTTGTCCTTTTGTAAAGGAGGGAGAGTAGTGCTGGATAGAATTTTAAAAATGACATGGAGGAGAACATTTCCCTCCATCTCGGTATTTTCACTCACTTTTTTATGGTCAAAGTAAAACATAAAGCGTCGACAGGGATGAGGAAGAATACATCAAGGTCAACAGGGAGGATGTGACAGGAATCATTCGTTCTGACCTCAATACTTATCTTTGTTCTCCAGAAGTGCTTAAATAGAAGGCTGTGATTTAGATACCTTATTGTTCTCTCAGTTGTTCATTTAATTTTTTCTGTAATGTATACTTTTTTTAATTTTTACATATTGGCTAAAATCATGCTATACTAGCTTCTAAGTAAAAGTCGAAACAGATTAATGGATGTTTATCCTTGACTTGTTTTTTCAAACACGCTTATCGCCACAAAATGTGCGTATCCCTGATTGCAGCATTATTTGAATGACACCTTAAGTTTATAAAGCATAATGAATCAGTTAGTTGCTACAAGCTAAAATGTAATTGTTCTTTTTAGGAATGCACAACACGTTGATGCAGGTTTAGTGTTGTTTAACACACTGAATGAAAGTAGCCTTCAATATAAAACTCAATTCTGCAAAAAAGCAAACTCAATAACCTTCAAGCTGATTGTTTGTGATGCTGTTTAATTGTATTATTCTTTTTTTTTTATCTGTTACAACATTCCTCTATATCACTGCATCCAAACAAATTCCAGCTCTAATCCATCCCTCCATCCCCAATTTCAGATGTATTTAAAGTATTTTTCTCTGCTTTATAGATTTTCTCTGACTTCAGTGAAGGTCAGTGGTGTATATTTTCTGTTGCCGTGTTTATTGTGTTGCACAGCAGATGACCTACAAGCTGTAAAGTGTGACATTGCAACAAGGGCGGAAGGTCTCCGTGAGGTCGGCGCCAAACTGCGTGGAAAAGGCGAGCTGTCTTCCCTGGATGTTCCTGCAATAAATCAAGCTATTAAAAACTGACCACTACGAGCCTGACTCTGTCTCTTTGTAAACGAGCACCCTACACAAAGTGATGCTTACATCATCCTGTTAATGACAGGAAGCAAGGCAAAATTAATCAAGGAACATTCACCCTGAGTGTCTGGAGATCTTGTATGGGGATAGGTGAGGGAGAAAGATCACAGCATTTAATTATGATTGGTTAGGTTTTGCTGAATAAATTGGAATACTGCTCTCAATGTTTACCAAAAGCAAGGAGACAATTAATCACGCTAATGAGATCGAGCTGATGTTAGCAAACACATTAGTCTTTATTAAAATGTGAAGCAGAGGATATTGGAGGGCTGAGGCATCCTGGATGTCAGGGTCATTCCACAGCGTGGAGTAGTGGGATGCATCGGGTGAATCGCTCCCCAGGTCGGTGATCAAATCCAGGCAATTTATTCAGAGCGGACTCCACTGGAATTCCCTGCCTACCATTCATCTCTTTAAGTTTTTCTTCCTCCCTGCAGGCCGTCACTCACACATTTCTCCTGTGGACGTTGCCTGAGCTGCCCGGCCTTCTTTCATCTACTCAAATGGGGCCGTATTCAAACATGAATTACTGGTTAACATATGAAAGGCATGACAGTTGGCCCCAGGCTCCTGTCAAAGTGTCTGTGTGCATTTAAAATGTCATTGATAAAATGTGTTTTTAGCTTCTGCATGTCCCGTGAACTGAAATCACACCGTCTGTCTGGACTGTTTAAAGGAGTAGTAAGTCAATTCAGGTCTTTGACTACATCACAAGCACCTTAACTGAAAAATGTCCTACTAAGCATGTGTCGACTTTTTACATAGCCGTCTTAATCCTCTCCTTTGAATAACAAGTCCTTATAGCTAAAATGACTGATTAAGCGTTCTGAAAAGACAGCCCAATAGTTTGAGGCAACTAAATATACCTTTTTAAGGTATGAGAAGGATCACCTTTACTTTACAAGAAACCAATGCTGACTTCTACTTCTTTAGTTCTTGTCCTTGTTCCACTTTTTTCTGCAACAGGAATAAACATGCATTTTATAGGTTTTATTTTTCTAAATGATAATGTTTACATATACTTTAAATGTGTCCTTTAATGGGCCTTACAATATGTTAAATCCTTGTGCTATAAAGGGTATTAACTTATGTTAAAATCTGTTGAGAGATTTCCATTTCCACCACACACCACCTGCACAATCCTCCCTAATGCATTAATTTTGCGTTAAGACACAGTGGATCCAACATGGCACACTGAGCACTGTTCTGGCAGTGGTGGATTAATCCCAAGATACTCTGGCACGCAACCAAGGACCGGAGCTGCTCGTTTATTCCCTCAGCAAAATATTATTATGCCCTTGTGAACTCAATCACAATACGTCAATTTTATTCCTGAGGCAGCATGAATTTTTGCTTCTATCGTTAAAAAAAAGGTTCTCGAGGGAGGAAATGTGCTTTCCGTAGGTCATTGTACCCTGCATTGTGAAGAATGGCAAGTACATTGGGTTAGGGAGGTACATGACGAACCAACAATGTCTAGTTTTGGCATATTGCATATACACCTCAGTTTTGTTATGTTCATTACTTCACTACGACAGTTCAGTAACATTGCATTGTATAAATGTTGAATTGATCAATATAACACTCACTTTTCCAAGAAGGAGTGGACCAACTGAGTATTGGCAGGACTATATTGCAATTTAAAGGCAATCATTTGACCTGAGGGCACTGCCAAAAACTCCTTATGTCAAGTATAAATCCAGCTTTGGCTGCAAAACGCCTCAGTGTTTGCTGGAGGTTACAGATCGATGAAGCATATAGAATCACATCATCCACAACACCAGAGATGCAATACTCTGGAAACAGGGACTGAGACCTTCATGTCTTACTTGCTAGTAGGGTCCATCTATAATAAACACAAAAGACATGGATGAAAAGGATTAACCTTGACAGAGATCAGTGTGCTCTCATAAAATGAATTTTCATTAAGGTGAAATGGCAGTGAGCTAAGAAGGACCATCTCTCTAAATGACATCACTGTTACACCATGATCAGGCCACAACCAGATTAAATCAATACAAAACCAGAACAATCTTAATAGAGTTTGTTTGCACAAACAGATAACGTGTGCATTTAACTTTTACAGTGAGCGAACATTTTCCTGAAATTCAGAGGTGTTAAAGTAATTGAGACCAGCTGCCAGCAGAATCACAGGGGAACTTGAAAAGCAGCCTATTTTATCAAATGTTTTAAGAGTTCTTCTCTTCAAGAAAATACTTCTGATATATTATGATTTTGGATGATTCTGATTCTGAACAGACTAAGGCAGGATACACAGGAAAATAACAAGATTGAACTATGTCGTGATGCAAGTCTTAACATACAAGGTCTAAAGAAGGAAGTAAGTAGATAAGGTGAAAATAGAAAACACTATAAATGAACATCTGACCTTTGTGAGTGGGTGATTTATACATGAATTGTTTGGGTAGTTTCAGCTCAGTTTGAAATAATGTCTGCAGCCCCATCCTACAGATTCTACATCACACTTTATACAGAGGGGGGTTTAAGTTATTCCTGCATGTATTATGCTCTGTAAAGCTCAAGGCCCTGATGGCCTGTGGGGGCAGAGTCAGATATTGTGCTCTAAACCACAAAAAAAAAGCGTATACTAAGCTCTTCAGATGTGCTACCTACCTTAGCGTGTGAAACCACACTTAAAACCATGTTGCCCCTGATCATCTCAGAATTGTAGCAATTGTATTCACAATTACAAAAGTTTCACTGATTTTAGATATGAATGTTTGAGAGCACATCACACTGCAAAGTTCAAACCCATTTTAAATCCCTCTCGTTATCCTGAAGTTCTAGGCCCTTTCTAAAACTACACATAAAACAAAATATGCTCGAGGAAAAGGTTTACAAAGCGCAAAACAACAAACTGTAGAGGCAGAAATCCTTTTTTTAATTTGTGAGGGAGTGAAAATGCAACCTGATTGTTTTTGTTCGACTAAGATTTAATCACCAACTTCATCTAATTAGCCAACTGTGTATGCGGTTAAATACACTGAAGTCTAGATTGGAGACAGGTGAATTTGCTCATTAGCTTTTAAATGAAGCTTGCGACTATTTGATTGGTCATAGCAGAGACCAACGAATACAAGCTACAGAAGACATTGTTATTTTTGTCCTCACACGTTATTCATCTGGTCCTCTCCTCCTCAGGAAGTCGTTGAATCGATCACTTCCGACTGATGGCTCAACATCTCTAAATGGCGACTCTTAATTAGCTCCTTTTGTCCTCTGTCTCCCTCTCAACCTTCCTCTTCATATTACTCTCTCCCCCGTCTCCCCGTCACACTTCACTGAGCACCATTATCTAATTATCTCCCTACACCCTCAGTCACATACACAAACAGATTTACGCACACACACACACACACACAAACAGATTTACACACACACACACACACACACACACACACACACACACACACACACACACACACACACACACACACACACACACACACACACACACACACACACACACACACACACACACACACACACACACACACACACACACACACACACACACACACACACACACACACACACACACACACACACACACACACACACACACACACACACACACACACACACACACACACACACACACACACACACACACGCTGGCATGAAGGAATAAAAATGCAGAAATGTTTTTCAGTCTTTCTGTAATGATGAATCTGCCTTCGTTTCTCGCTTTTATTGAAGACGTTCCACAAATTGTCTCCTATCTCCTCGATCCAACTTTCCATCATGCAGATGGTTCTGCTGCTGGTGTTGATAAGACGGTTCAAAGTATACTCCAAATCGTTGACAGCAGCTTTCTCACGCAACCGGAGCAACTTAATCATAGATAAAACTGTGTAGAAATGAAATCAGTTCATTAAGTACCCATTAGAAAGTGTTTGCAAACATGTTTATTTAAACCAAAGCCCTTAACATATTGTGCCTACTAATTGCAAAAGGATAGTAATGTCAGTTGTTTAAAAGGTATGTCAGTCATTTTATTCCCTGATGAATCCTAGTACAAATGTGATTTTTATTAACGTATCGATATGTATATGTTAGGACAATGTTGAAAATTGCAAATGTCAATATAGTTACTTTGACAATAGTCCTCTCCACGCTGAAGATGAGAATTCTGAAAATTAGGCCAACATGATATAGGGAACAATCCAGTAATGTTGTCTGAGTCGGGACTTGTTTGTGTTTCGATGCAGTGATCACCCCGCACTATCATATATTAATAAATAAATACAATGGAGTGAACTAGTACCTCAAAGAATGTAATTGCGAAGGAGACATGTTTGAAAAATACAGACACTTAGTAAAAATCTGTTTAAGGCAGAAGAGAGATCTGACAAACACTTTGATGCTCTCAGACTCCATTAGTTGCATTCCTCTCATATTTAGCCATTAGGATTCTCGGCATTTGTTCACAATATGGTGCAAAAGTAACAGCATAGTAGTAAATAAGAGCACTGACTGTCTTCTTATCCTCAACATTGAAATAGGTGCAAAAAAAGTGCTCCAAAAGAATCTGAGGTTGGCAGCACTGAGTGCCAGCACTTGCTGAGATAACTATCATTCTGCTTCTGAACACAATGAAATCTGTTTGCTTCTTAAATGTGAGACATATTTCTGCACTATTAGCAGTGGACCATGTGGTCAGCTCTGTGCTGGCTCCAGGTTGGAGGCTGTGCTAATTCCTGCTGGGAGCCATGCTTTCTGACCACCAAACCTCCTCTTCAGCTGACTGGGAATGCATCATAAGTCACTCTGCATACGAGCAGCATACTGGCCACTCCTTAGTTGAAATGAAGTATTGCAGCCATTTGCTCAACTGATCCCATCGGGGAGCAGAATATAGGAAATGAATTGGGCGATCAATCTGCCAATGGCAGGCTTCCATCAAATGATTGCTGATAGCACCATGAACCCAATGAGTAATTACAGGCTCAGTTTCAGGCTGTGATTTTATGACACAAGTCTCTTTCATTCTGACATTGATAACAATCAATATTATTGACAAATACAACAAAAATAATGGAAAAATGTGTCCAGTTTACATAAAATGCAAAATTCACTTCAAATTCATTTACGTTTCGTTTGTTCCAAATACGAATGTTTATACCAATTATGGCTATACTGTACACAGCTTGTTGCAAGCGGCATTAATTGCTTGGCAAGTGTACTTGAGTTTACTTCTAATGGTTGCAAACGAAAAATAGAAAAATAGAAATATGCAGCTAAATACAATCTGTGCAGAAGGTAATATATTTTACTATTTTATTTTATAAGTAATTGAGCCTTTGCAATTTACTAATCGAACACAGTAAAGGCCCTGACACACCAAGAAGTCACCAGAGAACTCGACTGTTGCGTTGGCGTTTTCTCCTGCGTCTTGGCCATGTGTCGCACTGGAACACACCGCAAAGACTTCAGCCGAGTACGTACGAACTGCGCATGCGTGAGTGGCAATAACTCTCCTTACCAGCAGGCGGCGGTAGTGTGTATTCGTCATTCAAAAGAGGCAACAACCGGAAGACAGAGAAGAAGAACAGACTACGTGATATAAACAAACAACAAATAGCGTGTGCGTTCCATTTTCACTCTCGTCCATCGAAAACATATTTTGTGCGGTACTGGAGCTATCAGCCATTGGAGTGTTGCTTGTGGAAGACATTCTCAAGCAACCGTTTCGCTTCTCATGCACTGATTCGCTCGCTGAACAGCCAATCAGAGTGATTTCTTTGTCCGACTGCCTGTGGCCGACGCACGGCCGATTCAACATGTTGAATCGGCCGTGCGTCGGCCATGAAAGGCCAAATAAGGCGTGTCACGGCCGACGGTGCGGGACACACCAAATTGAGTTTGGGCGACAGGGCACTCTTCGTCGTCCGACTAACGAAAACGGCCGATTTCGGCCTGGTGTGTCAGGGCCTTTAGACGTTTGTTTTGATGTATTGGTATTATATTCCCTTGGAATTTGGCCCTTATTGGCCTCCATCACAATTGGGAATCCAAGATGGAGGAACAATTCCAAAGCCCCAATTTAAGCACTAAAGGATGATTATTTGCTACTTTTTACTGATGGAATGTTTCTATTTGATCAACTATTCCAAGTCCATAGCATAAGGGATTGGTGAAAATATGAATAGTGCAGTTACTGAACTCTGTGAGTCAGATTTAGGAGATGTGTAGATCCTATCCGAAGAAAAGCTGATGGAACATATGAGACTCCAGCATGAAGGCACATACTGTCAAGCACAAACTTTTATCTTACATAAAAGTTCCCTCTTTACGCCTCCTAACATCTTCTCTTCTTTGATGTGGAGAGGAAGGAGGCAGCTTTCTATTATTTTCTATTTCTGTGTGACAAGTTACAGCTACTTTCCCTGCCTCGTCTGGTCATAAATCCGTGAAATGACTTGGGTTCCATCAGCAGAATTCATTGCTCAACCTCCAACACTAAGCTGGCAGACACACACAAAAAATGTACCCGGTGTGACCATCTTAACAGAGCAGCAGGCAAGCTGTGGGTACCACTGAATTATTGTAATCACGTTAGAAGAGTTAGGCAATAATGACAATCATTTGACGATAAGCTTGACTCTGACTTGACTTATTTTTTTTAGTTAGGGCATTAGTCTTCTCTAAACCCAGATATTAGATATAATCTTAGAAAATCCAAGGTGATTATCTTTTTTGCTGCTTTTGTAATATTGATGGGGTTGGATTAGGGTTAGGGTTAGCCCTAAGTGTGACAGATAGAGGAAAGGTAAATTGGTATTTGACATGGTGTATGGTGGGTTTAAATTTAGATATTTCACAATTTCTAAGGTTTGTTGCTGTATATGTGGAGAGAAGTAGAAACAAGGCTATATATTGTTGTCTTAAGCTTTTATCGCAGCACTTACTCATTCTCTGAATACCAGCGTTCATGCTCGAGTTTTAGAGTAAGAGAGAGCTAATAAGAGAGACTGGGGGGCATTCTACACTGACATGTTGAACTGGCCTCAACAGAAACCTGTAATTAAAGGAAATATGAAGAAAGTGTGAAAACCAGGAGGAAAGGTGACAGTGTAGTGAAAGACTGAGTGGGTTTTATTATTTGATCTATAACACAACAGAAAGGTCACAGCATGTAGGAGGGAGCGGGGAGGCACTTCATTGCAAAGTTGTAATGTACCAAAGGGTGGAAATTAAGAGAAGAAAAGGAAAAGGAAAATTCTGCCAACAAATTTCCACTGTTATTTGAAAGCAGGGGTCAAAACTGCTTTGTATTGGAATACAGGGAAGTTGGGTACATTTGAATAATCGAGAAAAACACCATAATAGTGCTATAAACACTACTAATAGTAATGTATTTCTTTAAATGGTCAGAACTGGTATGTGTGTGAAAAGGAAATAGCTCATTCAAATCCATCTGGCCCGAGAAGGATGTGAACACCAGATTTGCATTTTTCCTGAGGGACCAATCTCTGGTGAGGATTAAAGGGGTTCATGGCAGATATTAAGCACAGCTGCTTTTATTCGACGCTATTTTAAAATGTTATTTTATATTTGTGAGCTGGTTCTTTTATTTGGAACAGTAAATAAAACATGGAATCTAGTTGTAAAGTCCCTAACAAAAATTGAACACAACCAACAAGCGGAGTAAGGAGCGCTGATGTTTACATGACCTCATTGGTTTCAAAACATCTCACCAAATGACTGCAGTTGAATATTTGCCAACTGGCTAACACAACAATTCCGATCAATATGCTTTGCTTCAAATGAAACTGAAAACGAAATGCATGCACACAAAACAACATATTAACCTTTGAGTAAAATGAATAGCAATTTTTTTTTTAACCCCAGTCTAGAAATTATATTGAGAATAAACTGATTAAGGATAGGAGATACGTACAAGTCTCATGCAGTCTAGTGGATGATTGAGTGATTTATCACATCATACAGTCGTTGCAGCATCACTCGTCATCAACACCCCCCCCCCCCCCTAAACAATAGCCTGGGGACACTGAAACTTAGCTATGTCCTTGGTGGCTAAACAAAAAAAAAAGCCACATGTGTGACTAGATAGATAGATGGTTTGAAGAATGATAGGACAAAGGTAACTCCCGAGATAGTTTTTCCACCATACCTCTGGGGCTCCTGTTGCTATGATACCTATCTAAAAATCACTGCCACCTGACAAATAGCATTTGTCATCTGCGGCTTCTGTGAAACAGACGGCAGCTAAACATAGAGTTAGTACATGTCTCCTGAGAGCAGCTTGGACCTTTGGATTTATTGTTTGGAAATCTGTTGAAAAATCTGTTGACGGATTATACCACCACTGTTTGTGTACAACAGCCTTTAATGCATGTTTTCACCATTAATATTATAGCCATATGCTTTAAAGCATCTAATACTGAAGTTT
Organism: Notothenia rossii; assembly: GCF_949606895.1. Classification (NCBI taxonomy): domain Eukaryota; kingdom Metazoa; phylum Chordata; class Actinopteri; order Perciformes; family Nototheniidae; genus Notothenia; species Notothenia rossii. The sequence goes on from NC_136907.1 coordinate 18,631,460, forward strand.
TATTTAGAAATGTGGACTTGAAGGCATTAACTTGAGCATAAAAATGGGAAGGGGGGAAATTTGTTCAGATGTGAGGATCAATGTAAGAGAGAATGATTTATTTCCAACGTGATTGACACTTCTCAGATGTGAGAGAGTTGTGATCCTCAATATATAACAGAAACCTTGTGCTAGAACTCACTGAGCCATGGAAGAAGGGTAGCCAAGCCTTAAATATTTGGTCTGCAGCAATACATTTCAGTATAATCTTCATAGTGTGTATGATGGGCTCTCTTGTGATATATGTCGGTTTTACTGTGAATGTTTATATATTTGCAGTTAATGTATTTTAATTTGTATTATATTTGTGTCTTATTATATATTTGAGATATTATTGAACTCAAGTGTCATGCTTCATGGCTAAATAATTTCCGAATTTGGAATGAATACTGTATCTATCTATATATCTATCTACTGTATGTATGTATGTATGTATGTATGTATGTATGTATGTATGTATGTATGTATGTATGTATGTATGTATGTATGTATGTATCTATCTATCAAAAGGTGATTGCTGAAAAATGTTCTGAAAAGCAACTATAAACTCTGTAAGCAACTACCACTGTTTGCTAGACGTTTCACAGATCTAGGTTGATGGTGGGGAGGACAATAACTTTAGACCTTCTGATATTTGTCTATACTGGAGGTGGTTCTCATGGTGATTAAACAGCGAGAACAAAAGAGGAGAATGGGTTGAATTGTACTTAGATGACAAGTGATATAAATGAGACTGAAGAGAACAGCTGTTTCATATTAGTTGTATAAAGAAGAGCGAGAGATGTGGGTGGTGATATGGAAAATGATGCTGACTTTCAGCCACACCGGAGGGATCCTTTAAAGACCACATTTATAAAACTGCAGGTCATTTTTATAATTACAACATCTGTAGCCTAATCTTAATCACCTTACAGGCAAACCACACAGTGTTAAAAAAAAGGCCTCATCATGAGTTAATTTGCCTCAGGATAACTGTTACAAGCAGTGGTGGTGCATAATGAAGTTATAAATATAACAGCGCATTAGTATGACTGTAGGGTCTGTAAGCTGCTAAGCAGAGCAAGGTTACTCAGCGTCAGCAGAACTGAGACAGGGTTTCTTCCTGTGTGTGTGTGTGTGTGTGTGTGTGTGTGTGTGTGTGTGTGTGTGTGTGTGTGTGTGTGTGTGTGTGTGTGTGTGTGTGTGTGTGTGTGTGTGTGTGTGTGTGTGTGTGTGTGTGTGTGTGTGTGTGTGTGTGTGTGTGTGTGTGTGTGTGTGTGTGTGTGTGTGTGTGTGTGTGTGTGTGTGTGATGAAAGGACAAGTACCTTTGGGTGGGCTGGGATGTTAATTACTCACACAGATTGACTCTCTTTTGTGAATGTGAATCAGATCAGGAACTGCTGAGGAATATTTATCTTTTATTTCATCTCTCAGTAAAAAGAAAGTCTATGTAAAGCCCCATACAACAGAAACAAACGATTGTGTTAAGATAGCTAGTTCAACATTAAAAAGCCTATTATCCAGATTTCTAGATATGTAACATTTTGACACATTATTTTGTTTTATTCTACACAATTTCAAACATGACTGTTGGGCAAAAGCAGCTTGACATATTTGAACTGTATCTATTCTTATACTTAGATGTTCCAACCCTTTTGTTACAGAAGTTGTCATGTGGGAATTAGCTTATTATCCCTCACTACCACTCTATAAATTACCAAATCGTAAATACTCAATATCTAATTTAAGGATCTGTGCTCACCTCTATGATGTGAACAGAAACAACATTTAACTAAACACACTTGCTTCTCGTTTAGAACACGTCAACCATGCCTTTTTATTTAAGCAAAGGATACATCAGAACGTTTTCCAGGTAGATTGCATTATCCCAGATTGTGACTTCATGAGGATTTAGAGCCTCATTTAGCTAGCTATTGAAGCTATTAATGACCTGAGATAAACAGTTTGCAGGTTGTTTGGAAATCAAAGAAGCAATACAATATACATTTGCAAGAAAAAGTATGTGAACCCTTTGGAATTAGCTGGATTTCTGCATAAGTTGGTCATAAAATTGAGGAAGCCATTGCTGTCCAGAAAAAACATTGCTGCACGTTTGAAGTTTGCAAAAGAGCACCTGGATGTTCCGCAGCACTACTGGTAAAATATTCTGTGGACAGATTAAACCAAAGTTGAGTTGTTTGGAAGGAACACACAACGCTATGTGTGGAAAGGCACAGCACACCAACATCAACAACTGTGAAGTATGGTGGAGGGAGCATCATGGTTTGGGGCTGCTTTGCTGCCTCAGGGCCTGGACAGATTGCCATCATCGACGGAAAAATGAATTCTCAAGTTTATCAAGACATTTTGCTGGAGAACTTAAGGCCATCTGTCAACCAATTGAAGCTCAACAGAAGATGGGTGATGCAACAGGACAACGACCCAAAGCACAGAAGTAAATCAACAACAGAATGGCTTCAACAGAAGAAAATACGCCTTCTGGAGTGGCCCAGTCAGAGTCCTGACCTCAACCCAATTGAGATGCTGTGGCATGACCTCAAGAGAGCGATCCACACCAGACATCCCAAGAATATTGCTGAGCTGAAATAGTTTTGTAAAGAGGAATGGTCCAAAATTCCTCCTGACCGTTGTGCAGGTCTGGTATGCAACTATAGGAAACGTTTGGTTGAGGTTATTGCTGCCAAAGGAGGGTCAGCCAGTTATTAAATCCAAGGGTTCACATTCTTCCACCCTGCACTTTGAATGTTTACATGGTGTGTTCAATAAAAACATAAAAACATATAATTGTTTGTGTGTTTTAGCTTAAGCAGACTGTGTTTGTCTATTGTTGTGACTTAGATGAAGATCAGAACACATTTTATGACCAATTTATGCAGAAATCCAGGTACTTCCAAAGGGTTCACATTGCAACTGTACAAGTGCTTAAGAATCAGACATGATGGTCTTCAACCTTCCAAAATGTTCCCACACCACTCCGCTCCTCCGCTCACTTCACTTCAATATACTGCTAATATGCATGTTCATTAACAACTAGTTGAAGGTTAATTTGTGTACCTTAATATAAAGTTCTACCGAAGATAATTTCTCATCTTGGTAAATGACTGTATAAACCAGAAATTGAACTGAAACTCTGAACCACACTTCACATTCTAATAGATCACTTTTTCTCTACGGCTTTGCAATGCACTTAATAAATTATGCAAGGTTTCAAAGCTGAGTATTGATTTGTGGTTTTCTGCAAAGAAGCCGCCGGGATTCTGCTCATCAACATTGTAATACCAGCGGGTCAGCAAGAGGTGATTAAAGTTTACTTTGTCCTTGTTTCTCTCAAGCCTTAATTACAGCCTGACTTGTATCTTATCAAAGAGCAGTGGCAGAGAGAGGGAGTGTTAGAACAGATGGCTTGCAGAGGTTAAATCTCTCTCCTGCAGCTGTGTAATGTGCTCCCATCCATCGTAACACAGGGTCCAGATGCATACCATGTTTCAGGCGATTTTCACACAACTGAGTTACTCTTTACTCCCCACCCAGGGGGATGTGTGAGGGTAGACGGGAAGTGATGATGTTGGATTTTTCTAGTCTCTTACATATTTGAGAGTGAAACATTATAGGGTTTGTTTCATTGTTTAAAAGCTCTAAACGAGAGCATATACAATAGAGCTGATATTTTATATGGGTGGTATATTTTGTGACCTATTGATAGGAAGATGTCTTCTTTACCCAAGGATATATCTACAGATGTGAATCTGATAATGTAAATATCTTTCACTGGTCCTTTTTCTTTACATTCATCCTTATTTTTTTCCTTTGGCCAATGATTTCAGTGTGCAGGTACTCCTTAAATGGGAATTTCACATTGATACTAAGTCATTTGAGATATAGTGTCTATACAGTATAGTATATGTTTAGTGTATGTATCACTGGTTTAAAACATGTATGGAAATGATACTATGCTATTGTAAATCTATTTTAGGCATTTTTTGTTTCCACACCACTGAGCAGCGGGAGAGTTTGGTCTCCGAGCTCTGATGGGTGTTAACCTCTAAATGAGTCTGAGGCAGCGGAACATCTCATTACCGTGGAGACGAGAGGTAAACACATCCTTCAACGAGGGACCGTGACAGAGAGCACTAATTAACAAGGAATTAAACACTTTCTTCAGAGGGCTGGTGAAGGGAGAGTGAAAAAGGAGACAAATCTAGGCACACAAACACCCACACAAACACACACAGAAACACAACGCTATGCAACAATGGACAATAGATGTTTACTGCAAAGAGCTGCCGAAGAGCCACAGACAAACAAAAGTAAAGCCACACATGCTCACAAGGGTGGACCAGAGCGGATCACAAAGCAGTAGACATCTTTTTTTTTTTTAAGATATGAATTCATTTTTATCATTCCATTGATAACTGGGGAGCCATCATTAAATGACGACTTCCTTTCCTCAGCAACTAAAAAGGGATACAAACAATCTTGTACTCTTCTAGGTAAAAACATGTATCTATTTTCTGAATGACTCAATTGAATGTGCATTTTTTATTCAACAATTCAGCCTTTTCTGCAGCTTGTGATTGGCCAAGTTCCCTTAAGATGTTGAGCAACAAATGTTAATGTAACTTAAAGAACTTGGAATTTGGGAAATTAGTGTTCTATATTCACTGTCCTAACCAAAGTTCTAACAGCTTGGATTGACTCCTAACATCGTGAGATTCAGGCTTTAGTCTTCACACCATGCAGATAGAAACACACACTACTTAAAAGGCTTGGTAGGGTACTTGTAACTGAGCCTCTACAAACCCCTCACACTTGTTAGTGTACTTGAGTACATCTAAAATAAAGTACTCCTGAATCATATCTGAATAATGAGACTATCTTCTTTTCTTTTTTAAATCTAGTTCAAGGAAACTGATTCATGGAAAGTGTTTGTAATATAGGGATTGTGGATTGAATACCATATCAGTCAAGTGGTGAAGCATTATAGCCTAAAGCAGGTACAATGCATATGAGCCGCCAAGTCTCTTCTTTCTTCGCTTGGGTGAGAGAAAGATTTAAAGGCCGCTTAAATGTACTTTAGGTCGAAGCTAGGGTATTGTGTTGCCTGTCAGAGAGCTCAATAAAATAGATTCACTGCAGGGCAGAGAGATATGTCCAAGCATTATTTAACATTTAACATCGGGCTTCTATAGAAATGACCACAGAAACTTTGGAAACAGATTTTTGATACATGTGTTGCTTGAGGTTGTTGTATATACCATCAGGCAAAATACTGTACTGATACTACTTTTTTTAGCTGCAAAAATGTCTCACATAGTCCTCAGATAAAGTGTGCAGTTTCTAAACCGAGTGAGCCCTAATAGTTGGCAAAGCTGACTCATTAAAACATGCCTCATTTAAAGTAAGCTGCTCAGTAGATAATCTTACATAACTCTTCTCTACACCTGATTGGATAATTGCACCACTCACTGGATTAGTCTTGGGTAAGAGTGATGTCTGCTACCATGACATTTGTTCTCTAAATTAAGCTCAGAAGGATATTTTTGGGTATCAGACATAAATACCCATTGAGGTTGCAGATGGAGTGTAGATGTTATATATAATATTATAAATATTAAGCTTAAGTAGTTATTTACAAGCTACAGGTTGCAGAAAGAGAGTATCAGCATGTCAAATTAAGCTTAGACATTTCCAATTGTCCACTGAGCTCCATGTAGTTTACAACTCAGGGGTTTAGTCTGTTTCATTATGGATGGTTTTTGTTTCTAGAGACAAATCTTGAACAAATTAGGATGGCTTTGTAAGGCTGAGAGTAAGGATGTCAGACAGACTGAAAATGTTCTAAAAGCCTATTGGTTGAAGAGATAGTGTTTCAGAAGTGCATGAGGAGTCAGAGGATGTTTGAAGGCCATCATCTGAGCCCTTTGCCAAGTGGTTATTGAGTCTTTGCTGCTGATCGATAACTTTTCTTCTGTTATTCGGCTTGGAAACTCTCTCAGCCCCCTGATAGATGGAGAGCTATCTCACCTGTCAGCACAGTCAGGAATACATATGAGATCCTCTGACTAGAAACTGGAAAATGAGCCAATGCTACACACAGAGGCTTTTGGATGCCTCAGATCGCTCAATTGACAGATACCACTGTTCTTCTGCCAGTGTATTGCCTTTACTCTTCTAAGGTTAACACATCTCACTTATCGCATTAATATAATTGAACATAATGAGAAAAGTGTACAGAAGACCCTGATGGAAACCCAGCGATACCCTCTACATTGTTTCACTGAATCATCTTTAATCTTTAGTCACACCAAGATCCACTATCTTCAGTCCCACAAAGAAATATATGTTCATATCTAAATCCAGTACCACAAATATATCTGCACACAATAACCCATAATAACATGCTCAGGTCATGGGCCTCATGAAACCCTGTGTAATTTCAACACTTTCAACCATAAGTGTGGAATCAAAAGTCGATGTCATAGCTGTTCAAATATCCATTACACAAAGAAAGAAGTGACATAAATCAACCTCTTTTTCTAGTCTGAGGAGATGTTATCTGTAATGTGTGTGTGTCTTCTGTACCTTTGTCGCTGAAGTCATCGACCAGGATGATCTCTGCGATGAGCTGTGGAGGAGAGCGGTTGAGCACGCTGTGAACGGTCCTCAGCAGCGACGACCAGCCTTCGTTATGGAACGGGATGATGATGCTGGTGTTGGGCAGCTTCTCTGCATACAGCTTTGGTTTACAGCTGCAAACAGGAAAAGTGAAAAATATTAAGAAATACCCCAATGTAATAGGGTGGCCATTTTACTACTATTTCATTTAATTTGTTTTCATTTTTTTCATTTGTTCAGTTCATGGTATGCACAACTTAATGTATAACAATTATTTACAAAACATGTCTCTATAAACACACCATACCCGAAAAGGAGCAGGGAGAAGAAAATAGTCTTATATTACCTGCCGCTTTCTATGAAAATAAAAATAAATAGGAATAATTGGTCTGTCCTTCATATTTTCATATTCACCGCCAATCATAACGGTATCGTAGGAAAATAAGAGAAACACAAAAAAACGTTAAAAAAAAAATACTTAGTTCCCACTTGACAGTTAACGGAACAAACAAAAAAACAACATCAACATCTCCATGTTTTATTAATCCATCTTATTAAGGGAAGGAAGCAACTTCATTCACACCCTCATCATGCAATCGACTGCTCAGCGGATGCCGGGTCAGTGAGGTGACATATGGATTCAGTGCTCAGATGAATGTGTTTGAGAAGGCTGATACACAGCAGCTCTACTCAGCTTCCTAAAATCCACAAGCAATCTTCTCTGAAACCGTTATTCAATCTATTTTTTCTATCATTTAGCTATTACAGTGAAAATTGTATTCGCTCGCCTCTCGAAGGGATGATAACAAAATAAATAATGAAAGAGCCCATTTGGTTTTATAAATTAAACACATTTTGGTTTTGGTACCAAATTGTATCTTATTATTATATTATTATTATTATACAACCAAAATAATGTAGATAATACATTAATAATAAAACAGATGATCAAAATCTTGAAAGCAGCAGCAAAGGAAAATATTGCTCCACATGGATACAACCACACAAGTCTCCTGTTATAATGATGATTTGAAGATATTGTGATCATGGCATTGTCTCCTGCCAGAACATATACTGTAAAAGGTCATGCAAACAACAAATCCCCTTTTAAAACATGATGCCTGAGTAACTGTTGATGACATGGATATGCATGATATTTGGTTAGGTCTGGACAAACATAATGACTGGGATAGGGATCACAGTGTTGTTGAAATAACAAATTCATCCTTTGTTATCATAATTCAAAGAAACCAATATTGACAGTTGAGAGAGATATTAAGTGGGTTTTAGTCTGGCTCGTTGTTCTTCAGATCTGGACTTTGAGGCACTTTAACAACATATCATTACTTCTACCTTTGCTAAGGGCCAATGGTGCATTCACATGCTCCTCAGGTGGATGCATTTCCTGAATTGCAACGTTGTTTTCCCAATTCATAAGCCTTAACTAGTCACGTGGAAACATCATAGATGACAAAAAATAGATGTGTGGTATTGGTCAATGTGTTAAAAAAAACCTAAAAATTAAACTATAATTTGAGTGTCCGCCCTGTGTTTCAGATATGCTCCAAATTGTAATGTGTTCTTCCTTAGTCCATGCTACACCCATCGACAAAGTTTCATGAAAATAGGGCCTGTCTTTTTCCTTCAATCCTGCTGAAAGACAATGCAACAGCGATAAATAACCAAGCTATAACTATAACCTCCTTCCTTGGGCCAGGTTAATATTATAAAATACTAATAGTAAAACAGGGATTAAATAGGTCATTAGGTGGAAGCAACAACTTTAATTCAGCGCAATTGAGCTCAGTGCTGCTTGTGCATTGAGGCCATCAGAAGCTGCTTTTATTTGATTATTTGCAGCACATACAGCGGGTATCTGTTGCCGTAGTTGTTAACATGTGCTCGGATGACAGGTTACAGCGATCACCTTGTACGCGGTGATTGTAGCGAGCGGCGGGACGCCTGCAAAGGAGCTAATCATGGAGAGAGAGTTATGGCCCCTCGCTGACAGAGAGAGAGAGAGAGAGAGAGAGAGAGAGAGAGAGAGAGAGAGAGAGAGAGAGAGAGAGGGAGAGAGAGAGAGAGCGTGTGTAGTGAACTGTGTCAGTCGATCAATGTCCTTGTTGAACATAGGCCTGCGTGTTATTCATTCAAATATGAACGCTGGGAGAAAGGCAGAGGGAGTGATAGGTAGGCAGCAGGCTGGTGACTCTTAACAAACCCTGTCCAATTCCACAGGGGACAGAGAGTGTGTGTGTTTGACTGTGTGTGTGTGCTTCAATTAAATCTTGTCAGAGTGCAGAAATCGAATGTGTCACTCGCAGGTCTGGGACTTGCTGCCTCGGAGGCACTGACAACATGCCAATCAACAAGAGGCAGACGCCTGCAGGGCACACAGGGTGAAGGAATTTCTGGCGGGGGGGGGGGTTGGGTAGAGCAGGTGTGTCCATGTGATCGGTCACAGGAGAGAGAGAAGTGTCTGGCAACCACATGGACGTCCTTAACACCATTTACATGCAACAAATGAAATTACAGGCTAAGGCGGGACTATGATTATAGCAGTTGTCACATAAACACTTGCACCGATAATGACTGTGGAGAAGGACCTGACTTAGTTGAGTCATCTGAAGGCTTGGTTTGACTTGAGATATAACAACAACATTATTGAACATTATTTTAGAAATGTGTCTAGAATGACCTTGTGTTGTAAAGAAAAATTGATTTGTAAACAACAGGCTTGATCGTGATTAAATATAAATAACTCATAATAGCTTTGAACATTTTAGGAAATGCTGTGTCATTGTAACGACCAGCATGTAGAGACCTGAGGGACTTGGATCTGAACTTGCAATATGCAAAAAAAATGTAAGACTTGCCCCAAAATATGTGCATGTATGAGTTTTCAAAATGAGTTCATTAAATAAGACATTTAACCACCATAAAACCAGGATTAACATTATCTCATGCATATATATCAGTCAGCTTTGGAACTAAATTACGAGCTGGATAAACAAAACACGCACTTCAAATGATTTGTTATATAAATCTGAATACCTACCAGCACAGAAAGTTACAGCAAGAGTCTAGGAAAACCTGATTTCTAAACACTGAAGTTAAATGAAATAATGGGAATGGTCAAAAGCCAGATGATAGTCCTTGTCAGGCGAAATATAAAAAACTGTGATTAAAGGCCTTCCTCAATGCCATTGTGGGATTTAATGTGAGCACATGATTCACAGGTGTCTGATTATATTATATTCAAAATCCCAAACTTTAAAAATACTTTCTGCCCCAGCAGTAATCCTTTACAAATACTGCACCAAACATTCTCTCCACCACCTGCTGTTCCCATGAAGATAAATACACAGGCGAATCTAAAGAACTCACAACAACTTCCCTATGTCACTGAATAAAGTGCAATGTTTATATAAAACAAAACAACACATCGATATCACACCATCAGGTAATCAAAGCCATACTTTTGATTATGACAGTATTCATTTCAGAGCCTTTTGACATTTCAGCATCAAGCCAATACACTTACATTCAATGGCGGCCGGCCCATAGGGGCGCTAAGGGCGCCGCCCCCCCTCTTCCCACATGTTTGATTGTCATTAAAAATAAAAAATAAATAAAAAAATATATTTCCAAAAAATATATATTTTTTATTTTTATTTTTAGGTAAATATTATATAGTTGGTATCAGTAAAATGTATAATCTACAATAAAATCTCGTTTAAATTTTTTTTACGATGTCTAAAGTTACATGTTTCCTGCCTGGCCGCAGCGTGCATCATTACCCTCTCTCGTCCGGGCGGTAGAAAGGAGTCCTCAGCCAGAGCAGCTGCAGCCAACAAGCTGACTGTTGCTATCTGTAAACTATGCCGCCGAAACATAATTTCAGCCAATCAGCGTCGTCAGATCTGATGCTCAAAGGGCGCCCTTTCAGCGGCCTGGCCTGTGTGTCTGTTTAGACTCGTATCCAAGGTGACGCTACAGTAGGGGATGGCTGCGTCTGCAGGTGTAGACTCCGGTGCTAGTGGATCGCCGGAGCTGTAGATTAACATTTGCATGCTTATTGTAGTTGTAAGGGCAATGCCTGTGGCATATGTGTGGGCAGGACCTGTATTTTACAGGAAAGGAGTGATCAGAGGGTTGAGTTGTCGATTCTTGTTCAGTTTTCATCTTCCTCACCCTGTCAGACTTTGAGTTGCGCGCGCTGCTAAAGAGACGCGCTACCATGGAAACCAAACAATGGTGGAGCTGTATTAAATAGACCCTCCAGAAAAACGCGGGCAAAAATCCTTGATTATGCGGGCTAAATTCCTTGATTATGCGGTAAAACATGCGGGGTTTTTATGTGATTGTATGCGGTGAAATTGCGAAATATGCGGAAAGTTGCGAAATATGCGAAATATGCGGGGGAAAAGAATAACAATTTTTTTGAAATATTGGGCTGTCTTATTTATTCTCTCTCACACACAACCTGCCACTAACGTTAAACCCCTTTACTATTCAATTAAACACATTCAATGTTTATTTATTGTAAAATAACACCCCCCCCCCCACACACACACACACACACACACACACACACACACACACAAACACACTTCTCCGCCTCATTCTGTTTTCATTTACTCGTTCGTTATCTGACCAGCTTCAATCTTGTAGGCTACTCACTTCGTTTCTTGTAGCCCTCGAAAGGGCTTTGGAGGTTGATCCCTCGGTGAACGTGAGTTGAATGGCTTTCTTGTCCGCAGCAGCAGAAAGCATTTTCGAATGTTTGAATGAATCAAAGTGGGTCGCCACCGTCGATTTTCTCTTATGCTCCAACACACAGTTGCACGGGGTGCAGAATAGTTTCCCCCACTTTTTGCCCGGTCTTTAGTAGAAATGTTCGTTGGTAAATGAGCTCTATACAGTGTTGTTTACATTCTGTGATGCGCGAGCTGATGACGTCACGTCAAGACGAGTTAACTTTTTTTTCTTCTCAAAATTGTGTGGAAAAATGCGAGGATTATGCGGCCTTTTGATAAATATGCGGCCTTTTAAAAATCTGCGCCATTTTGCTGATTATGCGGTAAATTCTGCGATCGCAGAATCGCGTTTTTCTGGAGGGTCTAATTAAAGTCAGAGTGGAAACAGTCGTGAGTAAATCTGATTTTGTCAGAAATCGGGAGTCTCCCGCGAAAATCGGGAGGGTTGGCAAGTAACACACACACACACACACACACACACACACACACACACACACACACACACACACACACACACACACACACACACACACACACACACACACACACACACACACACACACACACACACACACACACACACACACACACACACACACACACACACACACACACACACACACACACACACACACACACACACACACACACACACACACACACACACACACACACACACACACACACACACACACACACACACACACACACACACACACACACACACACACACACTCAACACACTCAACACACTCATACAGGACTCACTTTGGATGGCGGATGTCAGGGACGGATCGATTGAGGGAGATCCGGTCGCTGATGTAAATGTTGAATCCGTTCTCCCTGTAGGCCTGGTCGACCCGGTCAGTTTCTGTCAGAGGAAACGGCTTCCCCTGTTCACCGTTACCTGCATCAAAAACATACATATGATCAGTAAAAAGAAGACTCTTTATAAAGCATCCTAGACACATGCATATGGAGTCAAAGACAACTTCAAATGAATGATTACATACTAGGTACGAATGTTAAATTGAGATACAATAACTAAAATTTTGGCTGCATTTAAATATTTACTAAACATTGTGTCTGTTTTACACAATCCTTAAAGCATGCTGAACCTTCGAATTCTATGTCTATTGAGACAAAATCTTTATTTTAAAAAAAGAAACTAGCTATATTTATAAAATACATCTAAATTATTGCAGTATTCAAGCACAGCCATTTTATATTTTTCTTGATGAATCAATGTGTGGAGTCTGTTATACGAAATGTCAGAAAATAGTAAAAATAGAAGGTTCCCAATTCCAAAATGGACAGTTTAATGACTAAGAACATCAGCAAAATCTTCTGATTTGGAGGCAAAATGACGAATCAATAAAATATATAGGAATACGTTTTCAGTCCATTGAGTAATTCATTAAAGGTAGGGTAGGTAAGAATGGAGAAACCAGCTCGAGTGCGCTAGAATTTGAAATTACGCAGCCGAAAAACATCTGCCTCTTCCTTCAGACTTCCTTACAGAGCCCCTCCTCCAACACACACGAACGCTTACATGACCAATGAGGGCACGAGATAAGTTTGTGCACAGATGGAAGGCTGACAGGAAGGTAGGCCATCCAGTTATTTTAGCCGGGCCGGCTCAGATGATTGGTCGGGCTTTTTACAGCGCTACGGCTTCCGCAAATGAATTTTGTTTATGTATTTATTGTCAAAGCATTTATTATATTCATTGCTATCGGGATGTTAAGAGCATTCCATGGAATATGACAAAAAGTGTTTCTGAAGAGAATTACCTACCCCACCTTTAATCAACTTATAATTTAGACCAAGACAGTCAATACAAATCCATGATGTATACAATCTTAATATACACAGTATATAACACTTAGTTAGACATGTACACACAGCATGTCATTTATCACTCCCCAACAACCCTTTTCCACACAAACATTTAGAAATCTGTGCTAACTTCAGGAGTGCATCAAATTATGCCGTGCTGCATGTTTCATTAGCCACTCATCAATGCACTCCACACAAAACACACAGAGACGCATGCATAGAGGCTAATCTATAGTCAGGGGAAAGCATCAAATTAAATTGAGCTGCCTTGTTCCATTAGGCATAAATGATCGGCCTGCATTCCTGAAGGTAATAACTGTGGAAAATAACTCCTCACTTTAATGGCTCATTTCGGAGATAAACACTTCTACTTAACATTGTGCTTTTCCCTGCATTATAAACTTGTTACATAGATCACTTAAATGGTGTTTTCTATTGCTCCTTATGCATATATACCCTGAGAAAAATGTTGATAATTATGTTCTTCCAGAGTTTTTGTAGGGCAATGCACACTAGAAACTTTAAGACTTGGCATATTATATGGCTTATTATAGGTTGAATATTGAGACACTTGCTTTCTCTTTTTGTATGTCTGCCTCTCCTTGGGCTAAAATATTCAAACTCAGGCTCGTCATGTGCCTTTCTCTGTTGAATGTTCAAGCAAAATATGATCCTCACATTCCTACTTCATACTCCTCAAAAGGTTCAGAGAATGTCTACTGACGTAAAATAACAAAACTACTCTTAAAAAGTCAATAATGATTAGTGATTCACTTTTCAAGTGATTTCAATGAAACAGAGGCTCTAAGACAATATAATAAGGATGTATTGAATATTGAGAAACACATTTAGGGGTTTCCTTGTTAAGTTCAATTGGATATGACACATGGTAGTGAATTCAAAACACATCCTTATTGCAGCCCAGAATCTGCACACTGCAGGGAAAGGGAAATCCCCAAAAAGCATGAAATGGCCCCTTTAATCTTTTCTGCTGATCCTCCGGGAGACCATGTCCATACAAGCAGTTAAAGTACTTAAACTGCAAGTTATTAACGTGTTTCCTTTCATATGTCAAGTGTTTTTTAAAGTTTTTTTACAACTCTGTCATCTCTTGATGTGCCTTTCACCGCCCAATTACAGGTCTTATTGTCTTAGACAACTTGGCAATCTCTCAGAAATCCAGTGACTTTGCTTCTTAAGTACCAGCTAATACCATATAAAGGGAAGTTAAATCTGTTGCATTTGTAACAAAGAGGCAAAGGTATGTTTCCCACTCAAGCCCTAAGACTGGATCAATGCTTATTTTAGAAGATTAACTGTGTTTAATTATGAACTAAGAACTGTAATCTCAGCCTTGATTCCCACTGACTCACAGAGACGAATAAAGGAAAGGGAAAAGACTGCTGAAAAAACAGTGCTGAATTGTGTGTGTGTGTGTGTGTGTGTGTGTGTGTGTGTGTGTGTGTGTGTGTGTGTGTGTGTGTGTGTGTGTGTGTGTGTGTGTGTGTGTGTGTGTGTGTGTGTGTGTGTGTGTGTGTGTGTTCTGAAACATAGCAGATGTTCTCAACAAAACGTGCCCAAACTAAACAGCAGCGTCAGCACAGAGTTCGGACCTACCTGAGCGAGCAGCATCCCTCATCATTGCTTCATAGTCGTGCCAGTCTGTCCGCCGCACACCATCAATTCCCACCTGAGCAACCTTTCTCATCTGGTTCAACCCCTGTAAGGCAAGAGAGAAAGAAATACAAACCATAAAACTTCCATCAACTCTTCTTTTAGCTGCAGTGTCTGAAAATATAATCAACCACAACATGTTGATGGATCACACAAAAGCTCTTCATCTCATTACCTGGAAATCAAGAGTTTCTCCCAAAAGAGCTTGAACACCATTAAGGAGAACTTGATTAATTGAAGTAGAAGTCAAGATGTTCTGCTTTTCTATCGAAGGTTTCCACACACACACACACACACACACACACACACACACACACACACACACACACACACACACACACACACACACACACACACACACACACACACACACACACACACACACACACACACACACACACACACACACACACACACACACACACACACACACACACACACACACACACACACACACACACACACACACACACACACACACACACACACACACACACACACACACACACACACACACACACACACACACACACACACACACACACACACACGTAATATATTACCAGGGTTCAATAAAAAAAAAGAATGTCCTATAATGCTAGCAAATTAAATATAGTCATGTCAGCTGTGCATCTCCTTCCCTTCACTCCACTTCTGCCACAACATGGACAATGCACTGCACTCCCATATATATATATAATTGCATATGTACAAATTCAAGAATATGTAATGCAAATGTAATTACATGCTGGAAACATGAAATTGCTCTTAGCAACAGCTGAGTTTGAGAGGCAATGATGACTGACAGACAGGCCGAATTTAATGAGCCGGTGAAGGCATTTAAAATAAAGCTCTTCAACACCACAGCCATTTAAGTTTAATTCAATTTGTGGGCAGTATCTGTTTTTTTTTGTGCCACCTCTTAATTAGCTCAGAATAATTGATTGCAAATGATTATGATTGATGGTGTAAGCGATGTGGGGAATTCTGATTGATTTGTAGGAGGAGGTCAGTGAACTGGAACCGCCAACACTGCCTTTCTGTTGAAAGGATCATCATAGAGGCTTATTTAACATTGATGTGTGTCTGCAATATTTGGGTTAAAATGTGAATCTGAGGTTGTCATAAGTTCCTGTTTCTGCTTAGTTTTGTTCTTTAACAAGTAAAATATCTGTATACTTGTCCCATAATTACATCACTTTTTCTCCTCTTTTTGCTTCATATTTCATGCATCTGTGCATTTCTTACTAGAAGGAAATGAGTGTGCCACAACATGTAGAGGACTTTGCAAAGAACAAACCACCAGGGAATCTCACTCCCAGGAAATAAACAGTTTTAATCACTCAATTCTAATACATAGGAAATGAAACTGGACACAACATGAACCCAGCATTCTAGTGGAACACCCATTTCCTTCCCAACATACAGGCACATTTGTTTGAATTAAAATGATTGTATTACAATGGAATTACGCTAGTTTTGAATTGCAGTGGTACAAGGTCAAATGCATTGCTGCAGAAACTAAGCTTGAACTGTGCACATACAATGAGGCCAACGGACAAGAATGTAATTTGTTCAACACAAATCTTAAAAGTAACTGTTTTCAGTAAGCGCCTAGAAACACACTGTAATTCACCTGCCCATCACCAGACAGCAGACAGACAAAGTGAACTGAAGATAGTGAACATCTAAAAGCTAAAGAGCTAGATATGTGTATTCCTCTTACAACCCTTATTGGAGGCGTGACGTTTCAAGACTGTCTGTCCGCCTGATTTTTTCTTGTAAAGGTCATATTTCAGGAACGCTTCCAATTTGGATACATTTCCAATTCGACTGAAAGATGACCCGAGTAGAATATGATGTTACGGTAGAATATCAAAGAGCACTCTGACCTCACAAAATCCTTTTCTTTGAAACTTAAAAATGTATACAGTGTGCTCAATATGGCAACAACAGTCATGTATGATATAATTAAATTATAAAGTGATGATTCTGTGTACAGATATGGAGGCAAACGGAAGCTATATTGATAGGGGAGGAATACAGTGGAGCTTGAATTGATAGTGGAGGTTGCTCGGGAGTTGGTGGAGACCAAATCCAAGCTTAAAGGACAGCTAATATTTGATTCATTAACTGGGAACAAACATGACTCCAGTCATTTTGCTGCTGCCAATATTTAATCATAATACTAATCACATATTGATATGAAGTTTACTTTGTATCCAATTTCTTGTTTGAGTGTTTTCAGTTATTGCTGCTTTTTTATGTTTGTCAATTGTTTAAAAGATACAAGCAAACCCACCAGCAAGTCTAGCCAGTATTTCTCTTTTGTATCACAGTCGCTCACCTGCTGCCACCTCACTAAACAAAACCCCCAGGGTTGCCTGACCCTTCCTCATCCACTCCAACACCTGAAAAAGATCCAATTCAACTGGCAAGGCAGGTGGGGTAGATTTCAAATAATGAAGGGAATCTACACCGCTGGGGGTCTGTATTGTGCAGTAACAACCACAAAACCGATACCTTCCTCATGAAAGCTGGTGTGAGTGGCAATGGTATTGTAAACAAAGAAAAAAAGGACAATAAATACAGTCATCTTTCTTCTTCTCTTTGTGTTGCTTCATTTGCCTTCCTGCTGTGTGCTCTGCCACTACCTTCCTAATGGCCATCATTACAGAGACGTGGCTTCATGCTGCCACAAACAATTTCTGTTTTTTTCTGCTCTGGGCACTTTTCTACTCCATCAATATTCAAGGTGCAGCATAAATGTGCTAATAGGGCATGACAAGAGCTACACCAGAAGCCATGCAGCCCATGTCTTATCCATCAACCATTCAATCATCAATTACAAAGCCTGATGTCATATAAAAGACAGGCAGAAATGGAAATGACTTTGTCAAGCAAAACATTCAGCTTACAGGACAAAAAGAGAGAGCAGAAGAGAATGAGGAGGACATAGGTCGGTTTCACCTGCATGAGTGATCACTAATTAACTTCTATGTAGCCTTTTATGGGTCTATTCATCTATTCATCTAATGTTTGCTGCTCAGACAATATCTGTCCCTGGGTGAAGATAAACGCTACGAGTTCCACTTTGAAGGCTTTGTGGTGTGTGTGTGTGTGTGTGTGTGTGTGTGTGTGTGTGTGTGTGTGTGTGTGTGTGTGTGTGTGTGTGTGTGTGTGTGTGTGTGTGTGTGTGTGTGTGTGTGTGTGTGTGTGTGTGTGTGTGTGTGTGTGTGTGTGTGTGTGTGTGTGTGTGTGTGTGTGTGTGTGTGTGTGTGTGTGTGTGTGTGTGTCTTTAAGCACCATGAACAGAGGCAAAGTTAAAGGGCTCTGTTATATTTTTACAATGCAGTTGAACATTTCCTAATTCATCCCCGAGACAACAACATTGCAGCCATAGCTTTTTATTATTTGTATTTTTACTCTATAGCGCTATGCAGCAAGCTTAACACACTGGCTTGTCTTCTGGTGAGACCAAAAGGTATTGTAAAAATGAGTTATTACAGTAACAAAGAAACGGGTTGCAAAGGTAATGAAATAGCTGTAAAATAATTCACCCAAACTGTAATGCAGAATGTATTCATCAGTTGCATTTGCAGCAGATAACCTCCACAGCCTGCTTGGTTTTACTTTTAGTGCAAAACACAAAGCCTATTGTTTCGAAACTTTAAATAAAAATCTGCCATAGATATCACTACACAGCAGATGTACAACATTGTACGCTTTGAATCTATTTAATCAAATATTGTTCTACTTCATTTCGTACCTGCTTATTTGGTGCCACCCCCCACTACTCTCTGAAAATATCGCACATGTTGCACCTGACTAGACTTGAAAAGGTCTTCAGCACATCGAAAACAATGAGACTGCACCACAATGAAGGAAAATGTCATGGCATTAACCCCTGAGGTATCACCTTTTCTGCAAAGAGTTGCCTCGTCATGCTTTCTAGCAGTGGCTCACTTTTCACTGGATGTACTAAGGCACAAGGGAAAACCTTTTCTCCATATAAGTGAGTGACAGCAAATGAACAAAAGGCCAGTCACCTCTGAGGTCTCGGTTGTAACTGTTGAGCTTTCTCTAAGAACAAGAAAAAAGAAAAACCAAGGAGGTTAAAATGTCAGATTGTGGTTGCTATCCAGTCTCCATTTGCTTTGTGTTGTCTCCGTTTGAAAACACCCTGCTACACCTTTTTCTCAATCGTTGCATTGTTTGTATTGATGTAACATATTAGCTATGCTTTTCAGGCTGTTTTGATGCCTCCAGGGGAAAACATGATTACATTGCCAAGTCAATTATTTACAGTAAATGTAGGAACTAGTTGGTTGTATTTGTAATATTGGTATTAGCATTACAACTACATTATCATTTATAGGGCTGCCCCCCAATTAGTCGACCAAAGGTTAGTCGGCCAAAGAGTCTTTGCTCGGTCAAGATTTAATTGGTCGTTGGTTGCCAAAAAAAAAAAAGAAGAAATTGAGAACTTTTTTTAAAAAAAAAACAGGGAAACAGGAGGTGACAGTGAGTCACTTGTTTTCACGTCAGATAAGCTGATAGTTTTAACCATGTCAGGCGTAAAATCAAGAGCTTGGGAGCATTTCGAAAAAGTAACAGACAACCCGAAGAAGGTGATATGCAAACTTTGCAAGCAAATATTCTCCTATCATTCATCAACTACAAACATGATTTATCACCTGAAACATGTAAGTACCGTTCAAGCCATTAAAAGATGGACGCTCTGCGGCTCTAGCCTTAATAAAAAGCCTGTTAGATAAAATGTATTGTCATATTATATGGGCTATTAGGCTTAGTGTAAACTTAAATTAATGTGCATTTCTCTCAATAGGCTCATCCACTATACGTTGATAGGGCCACCGCATCTACCTCAACTTCATCTTCGCAGCCGCCATTGAAACTCTCACAGACAACACTCGTTTTGAAGCCCCCTCTTTCCGAGAAAAGGAAGAGAGACATCACCGACAAAATTGCAGATTTTGTGGCACTGGACATGAGACCTGTAAACATTGTCGAGGGGGAAGGGTTCAAACAGATGATGAAATTCATCGAACCGGGTTACACTGTACCCAAACGTGACACCGTAATGCACGCCATTAAAAACAAATATAACACGACCAAACAGGTACTTTTGGAGAAACTTAAAGCCTGCAAAGCAGTCAGCTTCACTACTGACACATGGACCTCCAACCAAATGGATGGTTACATGACTGTGACGGTACACTTTATTTCCCAAAAATGGCAATTACATTCATTCGTGTTGGAGACTAAAGTGCTGGAGGTGAGCCACACAGCTGCCAACATAGCAGAGCGACTCAGCGAAGTGATGGAGGAGTTTTGGATTCCGCAAGAAAAGAGGGTCGCTGTGGTACACGACAATGCCGCTAATATGGTGTTGTGCACTAAACAGCTATCTCAAAACCCGTCCTGGGGTAATGACCAGGGAATTCGTTGTGCGGGGCACACCTTGCAGTTGTGCATAAACGCGGCTGTTAAATTAGATCCCATCTGCCGAGTGATTGCTGCTGCCAGACGCCTTGTGGGACACTTCAAAAAAAGTGCCAAGGCAACAGCAGCTCTCACTTTGAAACAGAAGCAACAGAATGTGGCTGAACACAAACTGATACAAGAAGTGTCCACACGATGGAACTCCACCTATTCGATGTTGGAGCGTCTTCTGGAACAGAGATGTCCGGTTACAGCTGTGCTTTCAGAACCCGGGACCACCCACCGGTCTGACCAAGATCTGGATCTCACAACTGCCCAATGGAGGACAGCGGAGGACATTGTCTCCGTGCTGAGGCCCATGATCACCCTCACCGAGCTGCTCTCACAAGATATAAACGCATCTCTGTCTGCTACGCTGCCGATGCTCGTCAACATGAAGAGGCGCCACTTGTTGAGTCGTGATGATGACAGCACGACCGTGAAGGCAGTTAAGAAAAAAATCACAGAGGAAATCGACAAAAGGTGGGAGCTCACAGGGAGTCTGGAGGGCAGCATATATATTCAAGCTGCAGTCCTTGACCCACGGTTCAAGAGCTTGTCATTCCTCGGTGCAGAGAAACAGGACGATGCATACACAACGGTGTCGGATCTGGCTGAGAGTTTATCTCCAACAGAAGAAGCTACTGCTCAGAGAGAGGACAGCAGCGGCGCAGAGGAAAGTGAGCCCACACCAAAGAGGCAAAGGGAAAAGCAGCAGGACATATCAATGCTGATGGCCTTTGATGAAGATCAACAGAAGGAAGAAGACAAAAATGAAATGAAGACATACTTGGAGGACCGAACCAAGGTTGACAAGGGACCACTGATTTGGTGGAAAATGAATGAGGAACGCTATCCCAAGCTTGCCAGAGCAGCTAAGCTTATCCACTCCATCCCTTCCACATCCACGCCATCGGAGCGCATATTTTCCAAAGCCGGCTTCATTGTGAGCAAGACACGGAGCTCACTTCTCCCGGACAACACAGACAAACTCGTGTTCTTGTCTCATAATATGAGAAGACTAAGATTGGAGGGAAACCCTGAAAGTCAGGTAGTGGCCTAGCCTAATATAACACCATAGTTTTGTAGTTTATAGTTTTCGTTCTTCGTTCGTTCAACTGAAGTGTTTAAGTTAAGTTTTGCGGTATATTTATCATTTTTGTTTGCATTCCGACCTCAGGAAAAAACTGAAAGTTTTATTTTCATGTTGAGAATACTTCTCCGTAGGCCTGTTTACTTTTGCACTGATATTTAAATATTTAAGTTGGCTTGAGCCTATATTTATTTATTCGTTTGTTTATATAATTTATATTTATTTTACAAAATATAGTTTAAATTTAGTTTTTTAACAGAAGACTGTTTTAGTTTGTTTTATAAAGTTATTGTGTTGGTTTTAAAAGTTCATAAGTTGTGTGATGTTTTTATATGGTGTGTTGTGTTGAAATAAATTAACAAAATGTTAAGACAGTCTCCTTGTTGATTTTTCCAACACATTCAGAATCATAATTGAATTACTTGCCGGTTGCGCGAAAAAGGCGGTTTGTCTCTGCGTGCGCTTTCATTCGCGCCACTGGTCGATCGGTGGTCGACCAGTGGCCTTACCTGACGACCAGTGGTCGACCAGGAAAATCTTTGGTCGGGGGCAGCCCTAATCATTTGTAACAGAGCAGATGCACAGAAGCCCTTTGTGTTCACAGTATAAACTAGAGCTGGTTCTATCTTCAAAGAGTTGTCTAGAAAATGCAGGCCTTGCCCTTCTTTCAGCTTCCTGTATGAGTCAGGCATGGTGCAAATATAGGTGAGATGTGTCGATAGGCTAGTAGGAAACATGTAAAATTAATATATGTATTTACCATTCACAGTAGTGGCAATTTAAAAAAAGTGTGCATATATTTATATTCATTTGGCTTTGACATTATACAGTATATCCCCATATATGAGCTGTCGAGAGACATTGTACAGTCACGTAATGTGGCACCATCCTCTGGACAAAGTAGTTGCTGCTGTGGTAAGGATTTAAGAACATCCGTTAGTTAATTTAGTTATGGTCATGTCTTTGTCATCCTCTGCCCTGATTGCTGCTTGTCCTAAAGCACTGATTCAAATTATGTTAAGGTTAACTCTTGCACCACAATTTGTAGGAAAAAATATGAATAGAAGCTGTTGGCTACAAATCATTAGCGACAACACGTGTTGCACTATTGCAAGGCATTGTTACTTTGCACCCATTTTGAACAGACAACGCATTGCTGGTTTTCATCTGCTTTCAGGTCTGTGGTGCTGAACAAAGACGAGGAGTGAACAAGGAGAAATAGAGGACTCCTATTGGACTTCCTTTGTTTGGTGTGGGGGAGAAGCTGGTATTACCAGCAGAGCAGAAAGTCTGATAAGAACAGAGCTTCCCATTTGTACTCTGAGGAGGATGAATCAGACCACCTTGGGTCAATACTTCTCTTCTCTGTTTCCTCTCTTCCTGCTGAGAGCCAACAGAAGCTCAGATTGGGAATGGAAGCTTTTCAATTCTTTTTTTCTCCCCCTTCCTGTTCTGTCAGATCACAGGCAGATCAGCCTCAACCCCCAGAGACACAATTACCTGTCTTTCCTATTTCACCTCACCCTCTGCTCCTCCTCCTCCACCTTCAGCCACTACACAGGCAAGTCAATCTGTGCTAGAGGCTCACAAATCCCCCGTTAGCTTTTTCTTAGAACACCAAACTTCTGCATGCACTATCTGACCCACTCCTGCTTTAGTTCGGTGAGAGGCCCGGCAAGAGGGAGTCACACAAGTCACAAGTCATATCAGTGGCTAAAAACAGACACAGAGCAACATTATCATCCCACTTGAGTCCTGAGAGATACTGCTGTCTGAGTCAGACATGAGCTTGAGACAGAGGACCTCCAGGCGGATGCCCCTGCAGTGAGACACTCCACACCCCCTCAAAGAGAAGCTCAGAGAGGCCACTGCTGGGTCTGTTATATCCCAAAAGGAGTCATTACCCAGAATCCCGCTGAGAGGGAAGAGAGCAGAGCGAGGACCACATAGAGGCCAGGACTCACAAAGCCCTCAGACTTCCTGCTTGGATTCTGATGGATTCTGATGTGAACACCGGTCTTACAAAATAACTGCTGTTACCAATGGTGAAATACGGATGCAGGCTCTCACCTCTTTATCAAATGTTGAAACCAGCCTCTCATTTATCAGTCATGAGGTTTTCTGTTTTTGTTACAAGAAATCCAAATCCCTTTTCTATTAGAACATTGCATTCTGCTTGATATTAATGTATCTTATTAAAATGTTTTACTCAGAGAGACAAACTGCGGACTGGATTTCAGGTGGAATTGATGAAGGGATAAACAGAGGACTTACACATAAGGAAACATTGGGAATGGGAGCAAATCTAGCAGTCAGGTTTCAACATTGCGATATCTTATGAGTGATATTTTATGAGTGATATCTTATGATGGACTTCCAGTAAGCAGTGGCTCTGTTTTCAGCCTGCAGGCTTTGTGTCGGTTTGTATCTGTCTAAACATGCACATATAATAAATAAGCCGCAAAAAGAAAAGCAGGTCCAGGTAAACTCAGAGGTACACAGTATGTGAATAGATATACAGTCAGCTGTGTATGTGCACATACTGTATACTGTACTTTATAAAGAAAGAACATCACTAATGCAATAGGGAGGCCAACTTCACAAAAGAGTACGGTACACAAAAACCTCCAGCAAAAAGCAGTCCTGCAATCACCAGCTTATGGCAGAGATTCTTTGAAACAGCTTTAGATGCAGAGGATGTTCATACAAAAACACTGGTGGATACAGCGGTTATCTGAATTTGAACGCAATCTTTTTACTAATAAAACACTGCTGCTAAGTTAATAGAATATTGCTAAACTCGCTCATCAAATGCAATGCTGCAGGAGATTGTTTTTGGTTTCAAGGTACTTTTGGGTGCACTTCAAGGTATTTCAGGTAAATATGTTGTTTTTCAGGAAGGGTCAAGAGGGGCTCAACTTGTGTAATGCAAGTGTTAGACTGCGAGTCATATACGCTTGAGTAGCTAAATGCTTGCAACCAAATTATTTCCTTTGTTTGCTGCCCTGCTTGTTGCCACAATGCATGTGTCTATGTGAACAGTTTCTATCAATAAAAATGAAAATGCTTAAAGTGAAACGAGGAGGTTGTTTTTGAAAAAGTGTTTGGAAGTGATGTTACAATATTGGATGGCCACAAACTAAATGTAATTTTCCTCTAATGCACTGCAGGGCCTAAGGATTTTTACATATTTTTAAAACCTTGGCACATAGACTGAAATATATGTGTGGCCAGAATCTACTCGGCAAGTTACAACATGTGTTTTTCAATAAACAGACCCGGAGGGAGGGAAAGAAAAATGGTTGAGAATCCTTTCACATGATTTTGACTTGCCAACAAAAGAAACTTTTTAAAAAAACACATCATGGTGTTTTAAGCATGGTGTGATGGAAATGCTGGGGGGGGGGGATCACTTGTAATTTACTGCTGTGCTGGTTCTGCTGGGGTCACCGCCTCCACTGGCTCCAGTCCAAACCCATCTGAGCCCTTCAAATAAGCTCCTTATTATCGTGTCTGATGGAGAGGAAGGCTCGGGAATTAAAAGCAGAGGAAAAGACTGAACCATGCCATTAAAGGACCAGTGATTAGGAATTAGGGGAACTATTGGCCACATTAGAATCATATGTATTATAATGTTTGATTTGTATCTAATGAACTGATATTAAGAACTGTTAACTAAGAATGAGCCATAGGTACATTAAATCCAACAATTCCTCATGGCAGTTGAAGGAACGGTATAGGAGAAACTGAAATTAAGCGGCTACCAATGTTTTCACTTTATAAGAGAAGGTTTGCTCACATTTGTCTGTTAAATTGAAAGTATATTAGCGTGGTGTTTTCATGATGTTTTCATTTTCTATGATGAAGGCCACCACAAAATGTATCTTTTTATCAGTGTCTTGTAAGAGCACCCAATGAAGCTCTCAGCAACAACATAAACAGAGGCAGTATCATCCCATTCTCCGTATGAATGTGTCTCTGTCAGCAGAATTCAGACAACACATGAGTGTACTGTCTCTGCTTGTTGACACGGAGCAGGACTTCGGTCAACATTGGGCTACTAAAGAGCAGATGTGGCGGTTATTGTCTACCCTGCAGCATACTTTGGATCTTACCATTTTAAACGTTTCCATCTAAAGCAGACTTCTGCTGGGACTTAGTCGCATGTGTTGTGCTTAGCTCTAAAAACTGTCAGTGTGCTGCCTAAAGGCTTTTAGTCACACTGGTGTGTCTAATGTAGGGTTAATTTCCCCAAGGCCAATTTGTTTACAAAACAACAGTAGCCATCTTTTAAGCTTCTTACCCTTTTGACCTAATTCCTCACAGTAAAATATGAAAAAAATGAAGCGTTTACAATCCAATATTGAAATTCGAAACAAACACAGAACACATAAAGGGCTGCTTCTCTGCTGAGTTTGGGTTGAAATTACATCCATTTGATGCTTCTGGCCACAACTTAATCACGGACAGTTTGTGTTCAACATGCTCTACAATGAGTGCTTTTCATTCAGCTAATTATTCTTCCTTGTATCTTCGCTCCTAAGGGGAAGAAACTGGGTAAACAGCTTAGAAAAGCCTGTATGGTAGTGGCCAAATCCTTAAAAAGCCAACATGTTTCGACGGCTGTAGGTCTTCGTCAGGGCTAAAAACGATTGATATTGACAAATCTGGGCTAAAAGTGTCTTTCCGTCTCTGGATAATCCACATGACAAATCTCTGTAGCCAGTAGCTCCAATGAAAACTGTTCAAAGTCATTTGCCACTGTAATGTGCTACTGTTCAGAAGGGCAGCTTTGTGTCAGACCATGAAGAACCTCTCCAACCTCAAGGGTTTTTTCCACTGAAGGTTTTTAACGGTTGCTCTGATCAACCGGAAGTTTGTTCCTACACAGAAGTCAGCAGCCGTTTTCAAATAATTCTCCTCACTATATTTCTAAATACGTTTGTTCAAGCTTCAAATGAAAATGATGGAGAAACTTTACATACTGAGGTCAAATGGGTCAAAATAATCTTAGCTGCAGTAGTGGTTTGAGAAGATTCAATGGATGTTTGGATACTACTACACTTGTTTGACATGACTGGTTGTGAACGTGGAGATCCACTGTAAGACATTACAAACTACAATTTATGTTAACTAAAATTATTCAGACAAACTGCAAAACAAGGGTAAAAAAAGTATTATATAAAAAATGTTGTCTTCTTCTCCTTCTGTCAAAGTGAGAAACAATATATTATATTTGATCTAATACAGCAGGGATTGTGTATGCGGCCCGTTCTGTTTATATGTAATAGGCTCTGATCTTAACCTGATGGTTTAAGCACTGCCGTCTACAAGTGAAGCAGACAGGAACCAACAAGGGGAGGAAATATTGGCTACCGCTGTCCCCAACAAGACTTATGTGGAAAATACTGAATGGGATAAGGGTATTGATTTTTATCTACCTCAGTGAAACCATAACAGCCCACAGGGAGCACTCGAGCACAGGAAACAAACACATATTGTTGCTTACTTTTAATCATTTGTCCTTTGTTCAATTGCTTTTAAAAGATTGCAAGAATAAAAAGCAGAACAGAAGAAAAATGCTTGCAGCTAGTTTCCAGCAGTGTAAAAAAAGGTTTGTATTAGCAACTTAAAAACAAATGTTAGTGCTTCCTGATGTGAGTCAGCCTGTGTATTTCCCTGCTTTTCACCC
This sequence comes from Notothenia rossii, assembly GCF_949606895.1. NCBI lineage: Eukaryota > Metazoa > Chordata > Actinopteri > Perciformes > Nototheniidae > Notothenia > Notothenia rossii. The sequence continues at coordinate 18,658,678 of NC_136907.1, forward strand.
GAGGCAAACATCAACCCAATCGCATTAGGTGTAATCACTATTACTCACCAGCTTTCTGTACATCTTTTGTACTGACGTAGAGTCATAACACAAAGTCGTCAAAGTCATCCCGAGGCAATGCAATCCTGAGTGACTTTTAAAAAACTCCAAATTAAATGTCAACGTTTTTCCTTCAGTTACCCTCCAGAACATTGCATCATTTTAAGATCCGATACCCGTCATGGAAGACAAAAACATTTATAAACGCCTTTCAAAATCATCTGCTATAACAGAGTCAACACACAAGCTTCCGTACAGAGTATGTAAGAATGTGTCTTATATCCACACACACTCACACACCTGTAGTTGCACGAGGTGCTGAGGATCAGGGTTCAGTGTCTGGCTCCAAGGACACTTTGACATGCGGAGAAGAGAAGAGGAGCCGGGGATCAGCCAACCATGCAATTATTGGACGACCTGCAGCACCTTCTTCCGACTAACTGACTTCTTGGGTTGACTTCCTCCATCTGCAGCCTTCTTACTATACAGCAACATCACATGCCCTACAACCTTCCCTGACATGATTGACACCCTACAAGGATTATGCTGCGACTTCCATTATATGTTTAAAAACCATGAAAAAAAAGATGGATCAACTCATCAAGTCAACGCTAATATCATGTTCCCTTTTTGTACTTGTTTTGGAGTGCAGAACACATTGAGAGTTTATAGGACAATCATTTCAACAGAACAAATACAAAAATGATCTCACTCCCTCAAAAGTAGTTATAGCAAAAGACTACTTGAGTGCAAACACAGATGTTAAGATATATAAATAAATAGCCGTACTGTTGTTGAAATCATTTGGGATATCAAAGGCAATCTATGTAAAATGTTCGAAAATAAATGTGATCCACATCAAAGTGCAACAAGGAGTAATTCAACAGCATTAAATCTAACACTTTGCCACAAAGTAAGGGTAAATGACTGAGGACTCTCGCAGTAGAAGGTTTATTAAAAGGGTAAACTCATTATCCCGGTAAAACTGAGACTATTTCCAGGAACCCTTGTCAAAAGAGGTAGAACAGCAAACGTGTTTGTTAACATCGTAGACTTGAATCCTAATGCGTATGTATGTAATATTTCATGTTCGAATTACTAGAGCAAAAACCCTTTGTCAGTTATGTACAACTAACCTTTCTGGCCAAGGTCTAAAACCAGCACACAATCCCTATTAGTGGCTAAATCCTTATCTCATATATCCGTAAAGATGAACCAGTGGCATGCTTGCTTGTTTGCAATATCAACAGCTACAGACTATTTGTTGGAAGAAAGTGACATCAATTCAAATAAGATAACTAAATAAAACACAAAATATGTTGACTAACCTCTGGTCATTCTATGCCTCTAGCTTTGTCTTTTACTAAAACAATTGCCTTATTGTAAGTAATTAACTGGAGAAATTTCTAGCTGATATCTTTAAGTTAAAAAAAATTACCCTATTCACCTGGGGTGTCTCGCTTTAAGCGCCTGCTAGAAAACTATTTAAAATCAGTACAGCATAAAACCTTAAGCAGACCAATCACATTTTAAAGTGTTGATTTATCTCGGCATTCCCATGCTTTATCACTGCAGTTCTAAAAAAACAAGTAGTGGCGCTCTCCATGGAACTGATCCTGAACATCGCTTGAATGCAAAGACGCTCTCCATGGTGCTGAATCGGCACTGTATATATTATAAATTCCACCACGTAAACAATCTGAATTGGTCTAAAAATGATTTCTGTAGACTAGTGTTGCTTCTAAAGTCGCATACATATATGTGTTCATATTTTAGATTCCGAAAATTGAGTTGAAAACGAGAAGACGTCACAAAACAAATGTGGGGCACAAGTGTCTATCAGGATCCAAGTTTGGGATGCAATACATGAGGAGTATTATCACCCATATTTGCTAACCTGTATCTGGAAAATGCCGCGTGGACCGTCCACTGTGCTGGGCGAGTTGTCGAAAACTCGGTCCCGGTACAACGACCACAGCCCAACGTTGGAGAGGAAAAGTAGAGCCGCTATGAGCAGTCCAGCGAACTGCAGCAGCCTCTTCTCCTTCCGCCTCATCTCTCCGGGAGAAAGCGTGTGAAGCACCGGCGGTGGAAACTAGCAAGCCCCGACTGCCTGCTTCCCGAGTGGAGACAACTTTCCCACAGAGTCTGACTGACTGGAGTACGCACTGCTTTCAAGCTACTCTAAATACCCTCAAGGACACAACTTCCTGTCAGAACTTTCACAATAAAAGCCCCTAAGACTCATCAATTGGCGAATTCAAATACAATAGTCAAAGTAGTAGTCTTTGTGTTCCCTGTAAAAACAATGCATATGGAAAATGGTAAAATACCAGTATAACCAGTGACACTTTGGTGGTTGCAAATCCAGTATCATAATTAAAGACACGTTTCAAATCTCACAACACGCTCATTAAATGCATTCATAAATGCATAGAAATTGAGTCAACCTAATACAATCAACCAAAGTTCACCAGGATTATGATAGTCAGTCAAGGTAGTTCTAATATCAAAATATTATTATCAAATAATAGGTTAAAAAGATAGAAAAATAACAAAAATGGCCCCAGGTAAGAATGGAAAAAGTAAAACAGTGCAGCTAAGGACAGCTGTCACTATTATGCTATGTCAAGAGCTTTTTTAATAACTATTTTAATAAAGAGTTCTAGTCTGAAGCGTAATGCAGGTGCCAGAACAATCCGACTGAAATATCTTTTTAAACACATTTTTATTTATGTTTATTTAATTATATCCTATCCTAAATGTTATATATATATATATATATATATATATATATATATATATATATATATATTTCTATACATTCGACTCCCCTTTATTTAGAAGTATGTTGGTTTAAGTTGTCCTGCAGAGCGACTTCCCGATTCCCCTCTGCTGGGAATGACATCAATCATTGTTTTATTTTGAAGGCATAGCACTTAACATCCTGTGGTTTTCGGATTCTCTTCATCAAGCTTGATTCGATGTATTATTTAGAAGAACACTGACGGTTACTCACTGGACCACATGTTGAACAAACTTTGTTGAATTTAGTGTTTGCTTAACCTGAAAATCCGACGCATTTATCCAGCTGTGATAGCAAACATATAAACACATTGCGATGCTAATTAGGTAAAGATGAAAAACAAATCAGGTAGATAAATATTCAGGTTCTTCACTACCTGATTATATGTAAAGTATATAATAATATCTAATGTTATATGATTATATGTTCATTTGGAAAGAAAATAAAACTAGTCATTGTGAATGCGGCAGGTGTTACACAAGAGTGAAACAAAGATGAAGAAGAAAAGGAGGAACAGTATCGGTCTCCAGGTTTCTGGCCTCCGGCGGTTCTTCCTGCTTCTTCTTCTTCTGAATATCTAATCATCTCAGAGGAGCACACGTGTCATGGCAAACAATCTCCTTCATTCTGGCCCAGTAATACCTTCAGGATTATTACTGCTGACCTTTTTTCTTGGTGTCATTATATACCATCCAGGTAGCCAAGTATTTCCATTCTGAAGAGACATTAAACCGTTATGAATCAGGGGATCCACCTTAGTGAGCATCATGCTTTAGGGGTTGAAGCATTGCAAAAGAATGTGCACCAGTCTCTCATATTAATACCTGCCTTTCTATATTACATTCCAGCAAAAGACACCTTTCTAAAGGAAATGTGTAATCCATTGAACTAAATTACTCTAAATGAATGTGTTGATATGATTGCTTATATGTAATGTAGTTGCTATGTATGCACCATTGTACATTTCCCCTTTGTGAGACGTATAAAGGAATTCTGATTCCCATCACAATTAGTGTTGCATTCTCTCATTTAAACTCTCTTTCACACACACACTCAATGTATCTTTATCAAATGTGTTTTGCTGTTAAATGTCGTATCTGTTTTGCTGGTGTTCCTCTGAAGAGTCTTTAGGAAATGGTTCTGTTTATTTGACCTGTAGGATCACACAGCTCAGCTCATTGAGACAGAATGATGCTTCAGTAATTGCTTATCGGGGAAGTCACGGCACGGCCCTTTATGAATGAGCTCTGCTAATGGCTTTCAGCACAGAAGAGTCAATCAGTGATATGCCATCAAAGGATATTAATACCGGCATTTCCTCTGCTTTGATGCTTTCCGAATTACCTGGACTTTTTTTCCCCTCGCAACCTCTATCAAATCCACACTGAGCCTGTGACACGGGCATGAGGAGTTATAGAGTGTAAATCCCCCTCCACATGCAGGGGTTGCAGGGTTCATCCATAATTCATTTGGGAAGACGCTGAACAGATTGAATTGTCACAACTCAGGCTGGTACAGAAGGAGGGAGCAGGAGAGGAATGAGCTCTCTCTCTCTCCCTCCAGAGCGGGAATAGAACAAGCAGGATTAGCAGGGAGTGAGACTCGAACACATCCTGGGTTCAAGTCCTCTCTGTAAAACAATGTGGCTAATCTTCAGTTAACTCACACTTATTCTTTCTACACATGACAGTCAAATACAAGGGTTAGTGGAGATTAGGTGGATGCTTGACTGGTTTAGAAATGGGGATTTGTTCATTGTGTGTGTCAGAGGTTACAGCAAATTGAATGCCACATGAAACAATAACGAATCAATGGGTAGCTTGATTTCAAGAAGACGAGCCGTGCTATCAGTGACAGTCAGACTATGCAGCAAAGTGAGTGAAAATCACTGTTGCAAAGTTTTATATAAGTCAATTGAGCTAAGCTAAAATCAAGGAAACTTTGGGCGCGATGATGCAGCAGTTTTGGGCTGGAGGACAATCACATGGAAACGCAAAACTTAACATGCAGCGAAGACAGAGTGTGAGAAAACATTGACATTGCAGTAATTATCCTGATTGCTGATCATCTGTTTATCTCTGACACAAGTGCTGATGATGATGTAACACATATGGCAAATAGTCTGTTGTCTCTCATGAGCCCAAAGCTTCCTTGCATGTTTGTGATGAGTATTTCATTTACATTTTACAATCAAAATGTATTGCAAATGTGAACCTGATTTTGAGAAAATCAGAAAGAGAAAACGCAATTCAATGCTTGTTTCTATACATTACCATCTTAAAGATATGCAGTATGTGGAGTGCATTTTCCATTTGAAAAAAACAAGATGACATATTTTAAAGTCAACCTACCAAGCTAAAACTTTTCAACATGAACCTGGAAATACAGTACTGTATATGCAGTTGTCACATGCCTCGTGTTCATAATTAATCATTTATACACAAAATCTATTAGATTGTAATTTGTCACATACTGCTTGTATCCATACACCAAACATTTCCACTAAAACCAAGTGTTACAACTTTTTGAATCACTTTTATTTTCTGCACTTTCCATGCAAGAATGCAGATTAAAACAGGTGAGAAGAAACACAAGATATGGGTTTGATCAATAAAGAAGTTATGGATAAAATGTTTGATACAACAGAAACATTTCCTTTACTTTGTTTACAGTGTAATGCAATTGTCTCTTGAAAAAAAACATGTTTCTGGTGTTTTTGTCATGCTCACTCTCCATTATTTTACACAAATACAGACCCTTTGAATAACAACACCCATGTTAAATACAATTGGGGCTAATCATTAAAATATGTAAATATAATGTACAACTATTTTTCTCATTCTGTTTTCCCTGTATGATAGAGGGTCTGTGTCAGGAAGCTGGCAAGTTATTATAGAGTGTAGAATCACCATTTTGTACGAGCATGACTATAAACATTCAGACGTGTTTACCGGCTATAGACGCAGCAAATATATTCAACACAAAATACATTTACATAAGGTTTGCATAATTAGAAGAATCCCATAAAACATGTTTATGTAATGGCTTTGTGTGTCATATCATTGTAAAACCTCATCAACGAAATATTGCCGTTAACCTGTGCCATGAACATGCTATTTTCCGTTCCTACGTCAGTGTTTTTAATTGAGCTAAACAGCAATTAATTGAGCATTACTGCTGGCATGATTTTCTTGGACACAAAACAGATAAATGTGGGCAATTATTTCTGCCCCAGCAGCTCTTCCCAATCTATCTCACCTTTCTGTTAGTGTGAAACTGAAATGATCCCTGTGGGTTTGTTTTGGCTTGCAGCATGTAATGACTGTAATATGCACTATCTGTGGGGATTTGATAAGACTGGTGATCAATACTATCATACATCTTTAAAAACTGCTCAAGGTGAAGCTTCCCATCCTCACTACTCAGCCTGCAAGTCTTTTCCATACAGCCCTATGAGACTCAAAAAATGAAAACAGAAGCCACACAATCTCCTTTCTAACATGAAGAGCTTGAAAGTTAACATACTACACGTACACAGAAACATAAAAGGACCTTTTACTCAGAGGGACAGAGACACAGGATGAAGGTCCACTTCCTGGATGGAAAATGATTCAGCAACTATTATGATAATTGAATAATTAAATAATTGTCCAGCAAATGTGACTAATATTCTCTAGTTGAAGCCTAGTTTAGCATGCACGTTTTTTTGTATTGTTACCTGACTGTCTTTGAATTTGGACTGATGGCTGAAAAAACAAGACATTAATTTGGGCTTTAAGAAATTGTCAAAGCCTGAAAATCACAGCTGAGGCCTGCTTTTAGTCATTAGCCATGTTTGTGGGATGTCTGCAGGTACAACAAACTATAAGTTAGGTAAATGCGGGATGTTCTTTGATGCGTATATAATATTATTTGATTGTAGTACAATTAACTTTTTCATTTCTGGCCAATCAAACACTTGTTTAATAATGTGTAAAATTGAAAATGTGTGAGATTATAATCCTGATCAGTACCAAAAAAAAGGAAACACCATGGTCTGTAAAAATACATAATTTTGTTTTTTCTTTCATCATTTTGCCAAAGACTATCATCATACTTGTAATGTCATGGCTAGCTATCTGCTCTCAGAAGTGTAGTTATCTATCTTATGGAACTTTTGCCCATTGACGCTTAAATCTTCTGCCTACACCAGCTTTATTAAGCAACAGCACTTGCAGGATGTGCTACAGGTTATTATTTCCTTCCACCCTGGGACTTGTGTACGTCTTCCATCACACAACGTTATGTTTTAATGAATGTAATACTGCAGCTAAGCACATTTCAAATGTGCATTTCATCACTTATATAGCCTATATGGCTGGACAAACAACATCCCATAATGAATCTCCTGGGCTGCCTTTGCTTTCTTGGTGCTGAAGATGCTAAAGGAACACTGTCTACACAATTGATGTGTGAAAATGCCCTCTCTTAACGCCAGGAAAGGTCAAGAAGGGGTAATTCACCAGAGAAATTACAGTAGCACATGCAAAGACCGAGAGAAATAATATCAGGCATGACTGCTGAGTGGAACGGTGGAACTGAAGCAGAATTGTTTTATGGTCGCACTTTACTACCTCATCGGATGCTTTCTATATAATTGCTCAGCTTTTCCAGCTAAATCTATAACAGAGCAATCTGTCATGTCGCACAGGAGAGTTTAGGAAGGAGATTAATCCCAAGGAGGAAGCTATAAAAGCTCTACATGCTGTAAACAGACTACTTAGTGCGAGACTGGCTGTCTCTTCCTACCTATTTCAAACTTGCTAAAGTTGAAAGTCAGCCAACATTGACGCTTTCTGGAGCAGCCTCCGGTATTTTGCAGACTTTATCTATAATCTAGACAAGGGAATAACAAATACAGGCTGTTAAATGAACATTTGTGCAGACACTAGAAAAGACATGCCCTAAAAGTAATAAGTAATACTTTATCCCCTCTATTTAGCATTTAATGCCACTAAATTATAATGTTCAAGTGTTCAAAAGACACTATAGCTGCAAACATATGGATGCTTTTAAGTGTTTAACAATGCATGTTTTAGGTTAAGTGATAGAAAGGTCAATCCTCAGCAGGTTTTGTGGGAAGTAAAGGACACAATAAGACAAGCCACATTGAGGGGAAACAAAACCATGTCACTTACAACATTGTTTTGAAAAGGAATCTTACTTCGATAAAACCAACGTTAATATCTAGGCCGTCTCCGATACCAAACTCCAGTGCTGATAAGGCTCCGGTGAACGGCCCTCCAATCTTTTTAGGACTAAACCCCCCAGAATCTACAGGCAAGATCAATGTGATCTGCTTAGGGGGGGCGTTTACAGCGTGGCCTCTAATACCAAACTGCCCGTCGTATCCCTATTTTAGGCACTCCAGCCACGGGTGTCCGACCGCTAGGATAGCAAAACGGAGTGTATAGTGTAGTAGGTGTTGGTGGACTGGTAGAACCCCAGAGCAGTATCAAAACTGCCCCTGGTGGGGAAACCCTGTGTCGTTGGGAGACCCCTTGGTGATTAGGGCAGTTTCAGGACCCACAATCTCTAACCCCCAATTTGGATCCCCAGTTATACCAATCAAAACAATGCAAATGTAATATCAAACACAGCCAGAGTCAAACATTAATATCACAGCAGTGTCATATTTCAACATCAATCAAAACCCACATCAACCACAGGAGCCAATATGAAACTACAGTTTGACCTTAGCAGAGTTTATATTCCCAATTTCAAATCCAAATCATCAACTAATGTCAGCCTTTTCCAAGGAAGGGTGTTCTTACCTCACTCTAAGCCCAAGCCGATACCTTCAGAGACCACGAGAGAGACCAGGAGTTGGGTCGAAATGTACAAAGTACAAACCGATTTTATTAAGGTTTTTTATCAAATATAGAGGATTACAAGAATCTTAAAAAATAACAAAGACACAAGGTCAAAATATAAAAGCAACAGGTTCACAAGTCAAATGTCCTAAAGGCGTCTAAAAGAGCCCAAGCCCAAGCCCCAGGGCCCAGGGCTTGGGCCTCAGAAAACTTCCCCCAAGCTCTCAAGCCTCCAAGCCTTCAAGCCTTCAAGTCTCCAAGCCTCAAAAAGCCTAAAAAGCCCCCCTTTCTCTTCACACATCATCTTTTATATTCTCTTGCCTCCCCCCTCTCTGCATCAGGTGGTTTCCCCTTTTCTATCTTTGAGAGAGAAGGAGGTCACATATGTTCAACTTTTACTCAGTGAACAATTAAAAATGTAAAGTTAAAATAAAACAAATAAAGGCATATTATAATAATATGCAATTTTAACAAGAGGGAATATGAACATGTTTCATGAAAGCAGAACACATTGTCAATGTCACGTTTAGAATCACGTTTTTTTATTTAAACATTTAATTTCAAATATGCAAACTTTATTCTTTAATTTATTAACAGAGACTTCATTCGCTGGCCCAGGAAGTTGATTCGAATCTGTGCTAAGGACGCCTGCATCCTGTGCTTCATTGTCTTCATACCCGCTGTAACCGCTCTCAAGGTGTCAAAAACCACAAACGCCTTCTCAGAATTGTGGCTGGAACTTTTACGCTGTTATTGCCCCATCTAGAATGCATAGTGCACATAGGTCAAAAGTTCAGAATGTTCTATCTAGTGTCACATGCCTGGTCCCAAACGTCTGAAAAGACATGATGGAAACATACATCCTTCCTATTTACAGCCAATTCAGTATCTTTTTATGATAAGCTTAATAGAGGTAGGTGAGGTAAAGGTCAGGTCTGACACGGCCACTTAAACAGCAGAACTGTCAACAGTATCATTTAACTAGAGAATGCAATTCCTGAAGAAATTGCTAGTGGGAATGCTTTATGTGGAAAATGCGACGCTAAACTGCTATGCTGAAATGTAATGTGTAAGAAGAAAGTGAAGAATTTGATACATGAACATTGGGGGCTTGAATGTGTGATGAGAGAAGAAAAGAAAGTAAAAAGGCTTGGAAAAGCAGCAGAATATTTTAACTGCAAACTTCTGAAGTAACTTGATGGCGAATGATCTGTCGCCATGGCAACGGCATTTGACGACACCCCATAATACGCTTAGATGCGTTGATGGCTGCATCGTTGCCAAACCTGTGAAGTTTTGGGCTGTTTGGAGTATTTTCACTGAATTTTGAATGCGAGCATTGTGTTGCCATGGCAACGTAATTTGAAGAAATGTAAAAACTGTCCCGTAGATGTCTTCACGGCAGGACTGTTAGTACACATGTGAAGTTTGAGCACTTTTTGAACATTTTCATAGGAGTTAAGGCGACATCATGTTTTATGGCGAGGGATGCGTTTCCATGGAAACGGCTTATGGTGAGATCTCAGATTTGGCGTAGAGCTGTTGAGGCATGGACCGGTGATATACAAGTGAAGATTGGGGGATGATTGGACCGTGTCCATTGGACTTATAGCGACATCATGTTTTATGTCGAGAGATGCGTTTCCATGTAAACGGCATATGGTGAGATCTCAGATTTGGCGTAGAGCTGTTGAGGCATGGACCGGTGATATACAAGTGAAGATTGGGGGACGATTGGACAGTGTCCATTGGACTTATAGCGACATCATGTTTTATGGCGAGGGATGCGTTTCCACGGAAACGGCATATGGTGAGATCTCAGATTTGGCGTAGAGCTGTTGAGGCATGGACCGGTGATATACAAGTGAAGATTGGGGGACGATTGGACCGTCTCGATGGGACTTACAGCCACATCGTGTTTCATGGCGAGTGGTCCGTCGCCACGGCAACGGCATTTGATGACACCCCATACTACGCTTAGATGCGTTGATGGCTGCATCGTTACCAAACCTGTGAAGTTCTGGGCTGTTTGGAGTATTTTCACTGAAGTTATGAGAAAACCGTGTTTCAAGGCGAGCATTGTGTTGCCATGGCAACGGCATTTGAAGAAATCTCAAAACTATCCCGTAGATGTCTTCACGGCTGGACTGTTTGCACACTGCTATCTGAAGTCTGCTGCTCTGAGCATGTCAGTTGGAGCGATGACATCATCGTGTTCCATTGCACAGGTGTTTATAGTTGAGCTAACGAGCTCTGTAGAGACCAAAGGCTTCATTGTTCTGAATGAGAGATAAACCTCTTACATGTGAACGTTTTGTGGAAGAACCATAACAGATATCTGTGAAATTGCAAAACGTGAAGCATGTCAAGGAAGTTGAGTATCTGAAGTGTAATTTTTGTGTAGTTACATTTAATAATGTGACCTTTTGGGCAGTTTAACTAAAGGTCTAAACGGCTGCTGCTGTGAGGAAATATCTGCCTGAAATTACAATGGGCTTTAATGGAGACATGTTGAACCTTTTTGTCACTTCGTGCCCTCAAGAGGCACTTTGTTTAATTATGTTTTGCTTAATTATTTGTCATTTTTCAAGCTACGAGATGTTTTCCTACGTTTATCATGAAAAATTATGTCTCAAGAATGTAGGGTTTGGGAATTATGGCACTTTTAAAAAGAAATATGAATGCGCATTTCAAGCTGTCCTCCACTCTAGCTGTGACATCACACACTCTAGTTAATGTTAAAACGTGAAGAAAACCTCTAAAACAAGGTCTGAACAATGTTTAATATCTGTAAAAGTAAGAATCAGATTTAAAAGTTGTTTTACACGAATAATGTCAGAAAGATGTGTAACATTTTAAAGTTGGAATGAGGTGTCTGAGTGAAAGTATGAATAAACAGTTAGCAGTTGAATTGCATGAAGATTTGTTGAAGTCTGAAGATTTTCTCCATTGACTTCAATGTTAAAAATGTGATGTATTATGGGATGTATCTCTGGAATTATGAAAGTTATGAATGAGAAAAGTAATAGCCATCGATTCCCGACCAAGCTGAACGTTTTGATGTTTGAACGGAGTTTCTGCGATGTTCAATGCGGGAGGAGAAGAGGGCCAAAATACCGGCGGAATAATAAACTTTTCGTCCGTAGAATAACAGTTAGTTGGAATGCTGTTAACAGCATTCCAACTAAATAATGACCTGGAATGCTCTGAATATCAGTGATTACTAGTCAGTGTGTCATTGGAACACATTCATTCATTTATTTTAAGAACTGAAAAGTCTTCCAACTTGACTTTACTATAAAAACACTGTCAGCCTGTTTTGTTTATTGGGCAGCCAAATCAAACATGTTCCATGCAAAGATGCATGGATGTCTGCTCTATTTGTGCATGAATTAATTATGTGGCATCAGTATTCCCTTAGACTCATGGTGTAACTGGAAGAGAAAGTAAGAGTAAGCCGTAAAATGTCTGCACTATTTTCTACGTCCTTTACAGTAGATTAACTTTATTTGTTTATCCAACCTGACATCTTTGGGTGTAGTTTTTCTACCTTCTTCAGAAATATCACAAGCGCTACCAGGTGGTCTCCCCTGAAGTAATTTCTGTTCTTGCCTAGGACAAAATCCCAGTTGTGGGACAACATATTGGTCCCAACATCCCAGTTTACTGTCTGCAGTGCCCATTGTTCAGACTTCTGTTGCCTCTCTGATGTGTCAATTCTGGCCCCCAAGCAGATCTTTATGTGCCTCTCTATCCCTAATGCAAAGATGTGAAATTGCAGACCCCAGGTTTTCTGAAGACTTGCTGTTTGCTTGCATGAATGTGTTTTCGAGAAGTCACCTTTGGCTCTCTTGTATTCTGTTTTCTGTGCACCAAAAGCTCAGCATGTCTCTCAGATGCATGTTCTATTTCACAGAAAGCACAAACAACCCATAAATTATGGATTTTTATCCTCAGGATATACAAGTTCTGTGTTTTATTTCATTTGTGTTGTGGTCTGTGTACTTTTTGTTGACTTCTTTAACCAGGAAAATAAAGCAAGAGGTGCCTGCCTGCATACAGACTCAAATTACTTGTTCTTTGTACACAAGGAGTTAACCACAACTCAAAGCTAATCAGGCCAAATGAAAATGTCTCCCATAGGTACGTACACTCTGTCAGTCTTGGACATTTAAAAATGAATAGAAAACAGTGTGCTAAATTGATTCATTGCACCATAAATGTGGACTGACTTCTATATGGAGATGCACTTAAAGAATGCAGTAAAAACATTGGAAAGCTATTGCCTACAAAATGCTGGCCATAAATACTGTGCAAATGCAGTTTGATATAATGCAGTTTATTTAGGTTATTATGACTAAGCTAAACTAAATTATAGAAGAGTGTTGTGAATTTCACACACACCCCAAAGCAATTTCGCCTCCTAGGAAGATGCAGTAGTTGCTTTTTATTGATTGCTGTAGTGTTGTCATTGAAAGTTTTTGATGATCAATGAAGTTACCCAGATAGTTGTTTCCCTAATCTTTTTTTTATTGAGCGGTCCCTTAACGGTGAACTTCTAAATTGAAACACCACCATCACATCTCTGAATAAAACCATCCACTGGACCATGACCAGAATCACTCCCCTGAAATAGGCTCAAAATGACAGAATCATCTGCAAACATCACAATGTGTCCTTCAGGTAGGATCTTCGTCACCGATGTACAGTATGAGTAGGGGCTACCTGGTGGAATAATGGTTCAAATCATGAACACAACTGTTAACACTTACAGGCTTAAATCTATCAAAAAGGAAATCTCAAATCCATCCAACAATGCCTGGGTTATTGATAAAATGACACAGTATTTTCTCAACTAAAATGTGGACTGTGCCAAAAGCAGAGAACTCTGAAAACAACAGATGAGCATGTACGCTGTCCTTAAAAGGTATTTAAGAATGAGTTGAGTAAGGATAAGATCAGCATAATCAACTTCTATTTGTTCCTGTATGTACCTTATTATGGATCTTACACATTGGCATCACCCCAATCGGGTCTTTCTAAAGGCATGTGTGTGTTGCTTTATCAAGTAAATATATCTGCTATACCTCAGAGTGATATATGAGAAGGAAGATAAGAGCATGAATGCACCAATGCTGCTCTTATATTAAAGTTTGGAAGCTTTTCACTGAAACAGCATCGCATGTTCTCAGCAACCCATATGTATTGTTCCCATTTGGAGGGTTGAGTGTGTCCTTAAAAAAATAGAAGACCTTGAGTTTCACCTGCATTAGGAACACAAAGGAGACTATCCACATCTAACAACAAGGTTCTTCAGGGTTCTTTTTTTCAGCTGTTTCTCTCTAGTTTCTGGTAGTCTGTATATCTGACCCATCACCATTTTCAAAATCGTAACCATACAAAATAAGCATCTCTCCTGCAACCCTAAAACTTTGATATTTCTCTGCGTCAGTCTCCCTTTCCATTTATGTCTCCTCTGTTAGAGTTTTCCTGATTCTTCATCAACCACTTTCAGCTGGAATCATACCCAGCCAAAATATTGATTTCCCTGTAATTGAAACACCTTCATCAACATAGCAAGCCCATCCAATTTCCCTCTCATTTTCAAACTTGTTTTTCTCCCCCTTGATACCTTCATCAGCCTGAAACAAACAGCGGCTTTAATGAACAGGGCAGATGGTGCTGCAGCGGTATCTACTTGAGCACAGTGTTTTTTTCCCAGAGATGGAGAGGGATGAAAGTGCTTCTAGCAAACTGACCTTCAAATATGATGACTGCTGCATTTAAGGACCAAGCAGGTATTCTTTTGTCCACTTTCTGTCCAATTAACTAGAGAAGGTGCCAACCATTTTATATTTGTAACCTTTTCCAAAGTATACATTTGTACAATTGCCCTTGTGCTAGTCCCGGACCCCCTCAACTTCTTGTTTCTAGCCAATGACAATCAATTTGACCAGCTTTTATGAACTGTGCCTACCAGATTTAAATCAGCTACAGCTAACTAATTTAGCTATGGATTGCTTTTTAATCTTTTGAGGTGACTTAGAAACCTGTGAAAAGGCCAAATATCAAAAATGATGCTACTAACACATACAAACTAAGAGTAAAGCTGCATGTCCCAGGCTAAATATTGACATCCACATCTGTTGGTAATCTTTGGCAGACAGTATAACGGCGTAGAATCACTTAGTCCTAGTGTATGATAAGGATATGTATTTCTAACAACACTTGTTTGACTGCTTTGCTTGCATACTTAGACACATAAGACATACCCTACATTTCATTTTTAGGAACATCTTCAGGATGAGGACTACCTGATGTGTTTGTATGCTTAGAGCCGAAGTGAGAAAACATGAGTGAGCTGAGTTATAAAGTCTGAATGCAAGAGACAGAGCAAGCAGAGGGAATAGAAAAGATGAAGAAGAAGATCATACGCTTCAGTGCCTTCTTGCTCCAGCCTTCCGACAAGTGCCTTGTCTTTGTAATTGTACAGACATTCAAGATATTTCAAGTCAAAGAAAATGGAGTGTTATCAGCTAGAGCTTCTATCTATTATTCATTCAAGTCAAATAATGCAGGACCTCATCACACTCAGGATTCCCATGGGGCCAAATGCTGGGGCAGCAGCTTTGTTTTAATTCAACTTGTGAGTGAGTTCTAAGCCTACTTTAAAAAAGTTTCAAAACATAACCCCAGAAACGTAACGTGAATGTTAGGGGAAGATGAATTCACTCGGGCTCTCCATAACACGTAACCTTACTCTAATACTTGTTTAAGTTATGACTGCAAAACTTCACGACAGTACGTCAGCATCTTGCGGAAAGTTCAAACTAAAGTTAGACCTTTGCAATCTTTGCAATTCCAAGGGGAATATGTTTAGCTGCCACTCTTACCATATTTATTTGGTTGTACCCTAAACACTCTGTCTAGTCTGATACATTACCAAATTTTAAATATCCCCCCTCCCCCCCGGAGACACTGAATAGACATATGTTATCACGGGCAGAACCACTTCTCAATAGTAATAGTAAAGGTTTCCCTTTGACCGTAGGTGGTTTGACAAATATACATTTTAAAACTCACAATATTTGAATGCTTATGAATGACATCTTGTTACAAAGCTTTGCAGTATGTTCATTTAGTTTAGTTACAGATAATGAAGCTTTTGTTGAACGGCAGGACATCATTAAGCCTTTAATAATTACCTCCTGTAGCTGCAGGGGAGGAGGACAAGCAGGGGAACTAACTGCGAATAAAAAAGGTCAAATAGACTATTTCTCCCGCGGTGAGTCTGATGTCTAATGTATTATATATAATATATGGGTGAGCCTACTGCTGCTCAGGAAGTTTGTCCTCATTGTCACACTGTCAACTTTTCCAAATTCATTTCAAATCCCAAAGGGGTTTGGATATGCATTGCAGGTGTTTTGTGTAAGGCTACGTTTGCTCTCCAGCTGTCAAGAGTTATGACAAAACAACTGGGACATTGGGCAACAGAGCTTTTAAATGACAGCCGGTTGTGCACATGATGTGAACCCTCGGTGGGCGGATGAAACTGACAGACATGAGCTCGCAGGCTCCGAGAGAAAAAGATAAGAGGACATTTTTAGAAAGTAAAAAAAATAGATTCAGCTGTGATTCCTGCGGCTACAGCCAAGCTGTTTCACTGGATGCTGCCACTTCATAGATATTATAAGTGGGGCATTTAAATCAAACAAATTCACTATACAAATGACATTTCTAGATATCGTCAGTGGTATACATTAATAGTGAAGGCAGGACTACATGAAAGCGATTTAAGCTGGTCTGCCATTAAATTCCTCAGACATATTAGCTGGCTCTACATTTCACACCATTTCTTCAGGTTTCTTTTTTCCTATAAATGCCAACTCTACAGATTTTCCATAAATCCACTTCCTCCTCCCGATTGAGACTGTAAATGACCTCACGGTATCTTACTTTTATGCAGCTTTATTTGCATTTAACAGCTTCAGATCTTAGTCTGCATAAAACCACATCAACTAGAAATATGGACAGCTCAGGGAGATATGGTCAAAATGAATACATAAATGAGGGATTTTTTACCCATTCCATCTTTTCGTATTTGCCTTTTCCCTTGTGATTTTTCTACATGAAGCTGAGCAAAGCGATCATTTCCATATTGATTGGCAGAGGAAGATATACAGTTTGCTGCTTATCCAAGGACTTTCATGTTTGTGTGGATTACAGGCCAAAATGATGGTTTATGCATTTCAGTCTGCAGTCTGAAGAATCCTTACAGCTTTATAAAAGATATCATCAGTGAAGGCATCTTCACAATGCCTACTGTTTATAAAATGCTGTATTTACATTTGATGTAAATGTGAATGCATATGTGTGTAATGGTAAGTGTCTGGAAGAGGCACTACGAAATATATTAGCCTACTATATTCAGTTCCTAATTTCACGTTGCTATATTAAAAAAATTACAGAATCTTTAAAATGTGATTTGTTTTTTAAGTATTTGGAATGTGTTTGTTTAAGAAGGGAAAATGCACATTGATCAACATGAGCACTTGACTCCATCAAGTAAATGTATCAGATTTAGCCATGGAGGCACATTTTCATCTGCTGTCCCTGGCAGGTTAATGGAATTAAAAGAAAACATACAAGAGTATAACCACAGAAAAACTTTTTAGTTTTTCACTTGATGAGCCCAGAGTAAAATGCTTGTGTGTGCACAAACTAAAGGTGAACCCCACCAGTGTGAATTCTGTGACAGTGTGACTATCCTGGACAAAGTTATAGGGGGGGTGCCAAATCTGGCAGCACCAACACCTGCTCTGCTGAACATGGGCTGTAGAGAGCAGTGCGGATCTTCCGAGCCAAAGGAGCAATTCAAGTGAGTAAAGCCAATTTGAACAAATTAGCTTTATAAAGTATCAGACACTGAACAGAGAAGGTTTTATGAAATAGGACTATACACACAAATGACATCTTATCATTTCATTATCTATTCTGTAGGAAGGAGGAATAATAACAGAGTAGGCCTAAACATTTGATAGATTAGTAAAGTGTTCTTAAGACGAACCTCCTCGTAATTGTATGCACAATATTTAATCAGCCGTTTGATTTGTATCTGATTGAAAATATATAATTCAATGGAGAGAAAGTAAATCATTTATTTTGTTCTTCCGCTTAGAAAATTTGACGAAACGCCCAATAATTGAAATGACATCCCCCTTGCGTGTGCGAGCGGACACGGCTTCCATCTACGGCACAACACCGGAAATGACTACGCAGGGCACGCACTCCACATCATGGATGTATAATAAGAACTGGATACAGCGTGGGAGGCGGGGCCTCATTCATTCCTATGAGAGTTGCTCATTGGCGCATGATGATAAAATGGCCCAACTTTTGAGAGAGCGAAACGTCACAGATTACCCGGCATGCCTGAGAAGTACCCGTATGTGCACTCATAGAGCATGCGCAACTTTAACCAAGATGCTCGTTCACATCAAGCACGTCAATTTGCGTACACGTAACACCACCGCACGTTCATGACAGCATGGTAATGGCTTGTTTTTATTATGGATTTGATATTAACGAGACGGCAGTTAGCAGCTAGCGGCTAGCTAGTAATTATGCTAATGTACACATCAATCGTTATGTACTTATATTACGCTGTAACAGGATCTAGTCATATCCAAGCAACAGAGCTTTATTTAGCATGAAAGAATTATTGCACTGTATATATTAATTTATATACAGTATATATACAGTGCAATAAGCTTCTTAGTGCAATAAGAAGCTACAGGGACGTTAATCTAACGTCGGTTATATTAACTTTATTTAATACAACATTTACGGTACAAGATTTAATCATACAGCCCATGTAGTATAATATTTTACAAAATGATGAATTACAGCAAACATGTGCAATATATCCATTATTACAGCTCCGTGGGATGGCAGTGAGACTATATGGGTCCGTTGTTATTGTGCATCCATGGGTAAAGATAAACGCATGTAGTGCTGAACCTGCTGAACACGTAACATGAACGTGCCGGGCGGCGCGGTCCCGTGGGTTAGATGCGCTTTCATAATGCAGAGGGATATAACTCTCAGAATAACGTTATTAGCACATTTTTACAACTTGAGGAACGAATGTTTTTAATAAGGGCTATACAAGTGTTCATACTGGGTGGTTTATTTAGTTTAAAAAAAATTATCGAACGATTTACAGACCATTCTTTCCCCATGTAAGTCAATGGGAAAAAGTGTTTCCGGGACCGGCAACCAAACGGAAGTGTAGTACCGCCGTTTGGCCAGCACGAATATTCTCATCAGACTCCGGCGCACTTCCTGGGGGCTTGCTCCACACACATGGCACACACACACACACACACACACACACACACACTCAACAGAATTGTTACAAACCCACTATTATCCCTCTTTCCTTCACCGTGTCAGTAACTCCTCGACTATGGTTGCACACATGGCGGTTCTACTTTAAAGATGTGTTTACTGAAGCGTTGAACACGTTACAGGTTACACGTTACAGTACATGTTGGGGGGTGTGTGTGTGTGTGTGTGTGTGTGTGTGTGTGTGTGTGTGTGTGTGTGTGTGTGTGTGTGTGTGTGGGGGGGGGGGGGGGGGCGGATTCACCGCCTTCTCCACAGCTGGGAGTCTGGTTGGCAAGACGGGAGCGCATCAATTTCCTCGGTTAAAAGTGCGTTCTCGCGAGATTTGAGTATCACGTGAGATACATATAGTTGTTGTTGCTGTGATTGGTTTTGTTCCAGAGCAGGTCAGACCTATTAGACTTCTTTGTATCTTGATTGTATCTTCTTTTTTCTAGGGTCCCAGAGAAAGTGTTGGGGATCTATTTTTCTTATCTTTCGGAAAAAGTTACATCTTTTAAACAGTTTTTTTGCTTTCATTGTTCATGTTTGTAAGTATTATTCCGTTTGCAGGCCGATAAATAAATGGCAGGATTCTGACTAGTTTAAAATAGAACCCCAAAACATCGCGTGTACATGAAATTCATTTATATAGCATTTTCACAATCTTTGGACTCGTCGGAGCACTTTTAAATTCGCTTTTACTACACTCACTGTACTTTACAGCATTCACAAAGGCAGAGGCAAGCATACAAGTTGCCACTTGCTCAGGGAGACAAACTTTCACACACACTCGTCTCTCGCACACCATTGGCCAAGGGCATATCGATATATTGACTGCAGGGGCCTGGGATCGAACCACGGTCCCTCAGATTGGTGGACGAGCCACAGCCGCCCCTAGGGTTACATTTTGTGGCAGCAACACGGCTCCAAATGTCTGCTCATGTTTTTAGATGTTTGCTAATACATTCACTCAATCAACTTAATATATTTCATAGCGTTTACAACTTGTTTCATTGTCCCCAACCAGCCAAAACATATATATAACATTGCAGCTTTAATTGAGCTTCACCTGAGCTGCACCGGGAAATGGTGCATAGGTCATGGCATAGATCCAGATGACTGTAACAGAAACTTACCTTGTGGACTACTCATGCTATTTCTTTGCTCCCTCACAAAGACAACCTCTCCCTCTTTCATATTAGATAAGAAACTCTCTGCTGTACCCAGAGATTTGGCTCAGGCCAGCCAGCAATCAACTTATTGATAAAGCAGTAGATTATTTGAGCTGATTAATGAGCTGCCCTTACACACTGTGTCTTCAGTCCTAACTCACCACATACATTACATGGATTTGTGATGCCAATTTGGCTTCTAGCTGAGCTCTATTGACAGTCTGGACAGTGGAGCTTTCACTGTCCACCCACACTGTATAATGCATCTGACCGAGAGCGGGCAGAAATCAAGTAATTGATAATACATTGGACTGCTAGATGATTCAGCTTTTGTTTTATGTATTACACAGAGCAGCCAGTGTGACACGACTGGACAAGGTTAGTTTCCAGAGTCACTTGAATATAAATGCATGCCAACGCTTTGGAGGAAGTATTTGCAAGGTGGATGTTAGGGCAGTTTTAATATTTTACCTGCTGTCATGAAGTTTAGTTTAGGTGTGTCAACACGTGTGGTAGATTGCTTAAGACAGGGGTGACCAAACCACGGCCCGGGGGCCAACTATGGCCCTTGCTCCTTTTTTAATTGTCCCTCAGCTAATTGTAAAAGTATAATGGAATATGACCCACACATCAAACTTGTGCTTGACTTATGTTGTACTTCTTAAATAGGTAAAAATATGTCACACAGTATTAATGCATTGGGACACCCCTGGTTTAAGGTGATTCAAAAGTGTTAAATATACATTATCCCCAAGAATATCCAACCCTATCGATACAAATAATAAATACCAGATTCAGTTTCCAATATGCAAGTGGTTTGACGCTTCAAAGTTGCTTAAACATCCCATCAATTATCCTATTTGTTAATGATCTGTAAATGCAAACAATCATCAAAAGTGGAGAAACAAGGTTTGCACTGGATATAAATTAAATGCTCTATTTTTGATGAATAAATAAAGATCTCTAACCTTCATGTGTGCCAGAGAGCATTCAATATTATTGTTATCTTTTTATAATCCCTCAATAAATGTTTTAACAGTGAATACAACGATGTCCCTCTTTTGTGTCTGCCAAAGAGAATTTGGGATTTTCCATACAGTTCTAAACACTATTTTGTTTTCAACTTCCTGGTGCCTCCATCGGTTGCCTGGCAACTGTTCCTTGACAAGAATTTGAATAATTAGACTGGTACAGAACACCGCTTAAAACGTTGAATTTGAGCTTTTTACACTTCAGGTTTTTCAAACATTGATGATACGATAGATGATTTGTAAATGTGTAAAATATGTTATTTAAGGCATATTTAAAGAGTGTTTTAAGATTATTAAACGACAGCGGTTGTATTTTTCTGGTTAAAACTCAAGTCTCAAAGTAATACAACAAACTGTGCAGGACTGTATAAAAGGACGTGACTTCTAACTGAGACAAAAAAAGCAGTGAATCACTTTGAATGAACAATGTGGAGCTGTTCAAAATGACAGAGGGGGCAGCAGCACAAGGATGTCTTCCAACAGCTGAACCCTCTTCAATAAAATGCAAAAAATAAACCTTTGATGGAGGGGAGTGTGACAGAGTTGCAGAAAAATGGAAAGGCAGATTTTGAACAGTGCATGAAATCATGATTATGTGGTCAACATGTACCCCTGCCCTCTCATGCTGGCTTCCATCTTGATTTCTGTTGGATTTATTTCAAGCTCCCTTCACCAGTGTCCAATAATTAATACATTTACCAGAACATGTCACCAAACTGTGTTTATGCCCTTGTCTAATATGGTTATACAATTCCTTTGTGTCAGTGTTGTGTACATTGGTCTACCTTCTCCCTTGCGGTTTGTGCCAGTTTCTGAAAATGTTTGTGCACACTAACGATTGTGTTTGTACAACCTGTGTTTTTGTGCCACTGCATGTTAGTCTCATTCTACATTTCAAACCGCATGTGTGTTTGTAACACAGTGTGTTATCTGGCTAGGGCCTGCAGGTGTGGGTGCAGTCGGCGATGTCTCCTGTGTGCATGTGTGTGCTTTCCTGGTGTGTAACCTGGCCGGGTTCGGTGCCGTGATAAAGGGCCAGCTGCCACCCCAGTTCTCTGCCATATGGAGCCAGACCAAGGCTGCTGCTGGACGGAGAGATTAGAGAATAAATGACTGATAACTGGGAGCCAGAGAGGCTCTGAGAGCAAAAAGATGAACCACAACCTACAGCTACAAAAGACAGGAAGCAAAATTGTGTAGTTAATTGACATGCTGCGATTGGGTCTGTGTTGCATCAGCAAAACATCATTGTGAGTATATAAATATGCATTGATGTGGAGGCTGTACATAACAGGCTTCTCTCCAGTGTCCTGGATTCATGCAAATGTTTATTTGATACATCTAAACCTTCAACATATCAAACAACAATTTTCTAATTAATACTGATGGCATAATACGCTTTATTATATAATTTAAAAAACTACACCAGATCAACAAGAAAATGTGTTTATTCTGTGTTTATAGATCTTTGAATGTAGACTTTCCCTATTGAGAAATTCAGATTGTCTAAATAAACAGCTTGAAGCTGATGTAAATAATGTGTGAAGGCAGTTGCAACCAGCTACTGCAATCATCCACACTGAAGAAAAATAAACCTTTGATGTCAGAAAGACTCACTGATGCAATAGCTAATAATGCACTGGCTTAGCTAACATGTTCATGTAAAATTAACTCATACTACATCCATGCACAGCTTGAAACTTTTCTAGTAGTTTGTGAGGATGTTAAGGTTTTTGATGCAATGGAAGTCCAATAAAAAAACACAATTACCTGGACTCAGAACAAACTTAATCAATTGGCATTTATTCCTGCAAGCAGCAAAATAGAAGTACAAGCCAATGTAATGGATGTAGCACAAACTGCCTAGAATCAACAGAGAGCATGTCAACAGCATGAGAAAGAAAAGCCTCGATTTAAATCTGAACAAACCTTTCCACTGTCTTCTTTTCTGAGCGGCTAGATTTAAATCTCCTATATTAGTACTATTGCAATAGTGACAGCCTGCTAAAAATAGATCAACAATTACAAATCCTTTGTTTTACATCAGCTTTACATGTCAAAAAGACACAATTTTACAACATTAATAATAATATTTAGTTAATTGCCTCATATAGGTGATTTCATATGTATTAACATTTCCCCATAACCAGATGTATTGATGCCTAAGTAAAGGCTGATGAAAAGATCCCAATGTTTTGATTATCACATTCTTAAAGTGTCAGCTTTGCATATCTGTGTTCTTCAGTTTAACTAGACATTCATTTAGATGTTTTGGTTGTGCTTTTCTAACCTATATTCTCTGCCACTGCCGCAGTCCTTACTCATTCATGCTTTCACCTTGCGACAGATATAAACAGCTTCAGATAGATCCATAGTCCCCTATTAATTGGAACATATTGAGGCTTGTTGCTATGGATACTGTTCACTGCCATAACCACATTATTATTAGCCCCATTAAGGTCTCAGGGGTACATTTATCTTTACATTGTAAAGTGCTTTGAATTGTGCCTATAATGAGCCACACGGCCAATGGTGAACAGGGCGATGGATGACGTGCAAGAAAATAGATGTATTCTTATTTTCTGATTGATAAGGAAGGACACAGTGAACTGCAATTTCTGTTCTGCTCATTTTTATTTTTTGTATTTACCTTGTATTAGTACTACCATTAGTGCATAATGGGTCTGGCAGTCTGCAATTATACAAAGAGGTCCTGGACATAATGACGCACACAAGACCTGTATGATGCTGAAATAAATGGAGCATTCTTTTTTTTTTTTATAATATTGCTTTTTTCGGTCAACGTAGGTGCAGGCAGGGTCAGACAGCAGGCAAGGCAGGATAGTCCAAGGACAGGCAGGATCAGGGATCAGGCAGAGCAGGAAGGTCGGGGACAGGCTGGGTCGGAACCGGGTAGGCAATCTAGTAACAAACGCGTGAAAGACTAGCATAAGGCAAAGTATGATCTGGCAACGGGTGTGTGTCTGGTGAGGGTTTAAATACTGGCAGTAAAGCTAATGGGTGCAGAAGAGAAAGAGTGAGCAAAAACGTGGGTGTGGTTAACAGGTGGGACAGGTGCATGGAAAACTACTGGTGAATGATGGAGCAGACTGTGACAGAACCCCCCCCCCTTGATGGACGGCTCCTGACGTCCCTAAACGATAATCTACAGAGGAGGGTGGGAGGTGGGGTTAGTACTCATCTGAAAAAGTTATTTCGTCCTCCTTCTCCTGCCCCCTGTGGGAATTGGCATCCTCATCAGAAGCAGGCACCTCGCTGTCCTCCTCGGAAGAGCTGATGGTATGTGGAGAGACTCTCCCTGTGTCTCTGCCCGTCGATGTGATGGCCTTAGAAGGTTGCTCGGGATTGCGCTGATGGAACTCTCTGATGAGCCGGGGGTCCAACACATGACGAGCTGGAACCCAAGACCTCTCCTCAGGGCCGTAACCCTCCCAGTCTACCAGGTACTGGACTCCTCTCCATCTGCGACGGGAACGAAGCAGTCGATGGAAGGTGTACGTAGGTCCGCCGCCAATCATCCGGGGGGGTGGTGGAGGAGGGGCCGCAGGAACCAGTGCACTCTCTCGGACAGGTTTGATCCTGGAAACGTGAAAGGTGGGATGGACCCGCAGAGTCCGAGGCAGTCTTAGCCTTACTGCTGCGGGATTGATTATCCTTATAATCTGAAATGGTCCAATGAACCTCGGTGCAAGCTTTTTCGAATCCACCCATAAAGGAATATCCTAGGTGGACAGCCATACCTTTTGGCCCACCTGGTAGACGGGTGCCTTAGAACGTCGGCGGTTTGCAGAGGAGGCGTACCGGTTGGCCGAACGAACAAGAGTTATCCGGGCTTGATTCCAGGTCTGGCGACAGCGACGGATGAAAGCCTGGACGGACGGACAGGTAACCTCTCTCTCCAGGGCCGGAAACAGAGGGGGTTGGAACCCGTATGCACACTGAAATTGGGACAGCTTGGTGGCCGAACTGATCAGCGTGTTGTGGGCGTACTCGACCCAGAGCAGTTGTTTAGCCCAGGCCGCTGGGTGCTTGGAGGCTATACAACGTAAAGCCGTCTCCATCTCCTGGTTCTTCCTTTCAGTCTGACCGTTGGATTGAGGATGGAAACCGGATGACAGACTGACCGTGGCCCCAATGAGCGTGCAGAATTCCCTCCAGAACACCAAGATAAATTGGGGACCAAGATCGGAAACCACATTGGTAGGTAGCCCATGGAGCCGGAACACATTGACAACAATGCCTCGAAACAACACTTCGAAAAGAAAGCACAGGGATGGAGTTTTTGGCTGTTCATTGATGGCTGAGACAGGATGGCCCCTACCCCCATATCAGAAGCATCCACCTCCAAAACAAATTGTCTTTCAGGATCGGGTACTCGGAGGATGGGGGCGGAGGTGAACCTGGCCTTAAGGTTCTGGAATGCCTCCTCAGCCGAGGAGAACCACTGGAACATAACCTTAGAGGAGGTCAGGGCTGTGAGTGGAACGGCCAAGGTGCTGTATCCACGAATGAACCTCCGGTAGAAGTTGGCGAACCCGAGGAACTGTTGTAGCCGCTTCCGGGAGTCTGGAACCGGTCATGAAGTGACTGCATCAACCTTGGAGGGGTCCATCTCAATGCTCCCCTGTCCCACAATGTATCCCAGAAAAGAGACAGAGGATGTGTGAAACTCACACTTCTCCGTTTTAACAAACAGCGAGTTCTCCAGCAATCTCTTGAGAACCGCCTGGGTGTTGTGCACGTGTTCTTTCAGAGTCTTGGAAAAGATCAGGATGTCATCCAAGTAAATAATTACGTGCCAGTCCAACATGTCCCGGAGCACGTCATTTACCAACGCCTGGAATACTGCAGGGGCGTTGGTAAGTCCAAAAGGCATCACCAGATACTCGTAGTGACCCGAGGCAGTGTTGAAGGCGGTCTTCCACTCATCCCCCTCGCGAATACGTACCAAGTGGTACGCGTTACGCAAGTCCAGCTAGGTGAATATAGTTGCTCCCTGCAGCAACTCGAATGCAGAGGAGATAAGAGGCAGTGGGTATCGATTATTTATAGTAATGTCATTAAGACCCCGAAAGTCGATACAGGGCCTTAGGGTCTTGTCTTTCTTCTCCACAAAGAAGAACCCCGCTCTAGCGGGTGATGAGGAAGGATGAATAATCCCAGCCGCCAGAGAGTTATTGATATAAGTCATCATGGAAATTCTTTCCGGAGCAGACAGGGAGTACAATCGACCCCTGGGAGGGCTGGTGCCGGGATGCAGGTCGATGGCACAGTCGTAAGGCCGGTGTGGTGGTAGGGAAGAAGCCCTCGTCTTGCTGAATACTTCCTTGAAGTCCAGATATTCCGGTGGAACCCCTGTAACATCCGGAACTTGGCTGGGGTTCACCGAACGCTGAGGTGCGGTAGCCTGTTTCAGACAGATCTGATGACAAGAGGGGCTCCACCCCAAAATGGCTCCCGTCTCCCAGTAAATGTTAGGGTTGTGGCGGCGGAGCCATGGGTAACCCAGGATAAGCGGGATATGTGGAGACCGGAGAACATGAAACTGAATAGTTTCGTGATGGTTCCCGGACAGGAGCATGTGAACGGGTACAGTCTGATGAGTCACTGTCCCCAGCAGGTGACCGTCTAAGGCACAGGCTTGAACTGGTCGAGATCAGGGAACCCGGTCTATTCCGAACTGCAGCATAAGCTCTTCGTCCATAATACTCGCGTCCGAACCAGAGTCAATACAAACTGCAAGAGCCTGAGAGCTATCCGGTGATAGCAACATGGCGTGGCTCAAAGGTCTCTGAGCAGGAACAAATCCAGGGGTTTGGCTCACCAGTATGTTCCCAATTAGCCTACTGCTGAGCCCTGCCTTTTACTGGGCAGCGAGAAACAAAATGGCCAGACCGGCCGCAGTAGAGACATAAGTTACTTCGTCTGCGATGTTCACGTTCCTCCAAGATGGGGCTGGTGAGACCCACCTGCATGGGCTCATCACCCCCTGGTTGCGGCTCTGGAGTGAGGGGAGGAGTCCCAGTGGAACCCGGATGTCGGGGCGCCCAGGCATGTTGAACTCCCTCCGATCGTCGCTCCCATCTCCGTGTCTAGATATGCTGATCAATGCGGGAAGTCAGCTCAATCAGCCCATCCAGTGAGTTGGGCAGATCAAAAGACACCAGCTCGTCATGTAAGCCGCCAAGTCACGCAAATAGGCAAACTGGGCTGCAGAATTCCAGTTGCTGAGGCGGCCCCTGGTGCGAAACCCAATAACATAATCCACCACAGACCCATTGCCCTGGCTCAGGCTCAGTAGTCCTCCTGCAGCGTCTGGACCCACAGACACGGGTCCAAACACCTTGCGCAGCTCTGCGGAAAAAGCGGGGAAAGAAGAGCAGGCAGGTGTCTGCTGCTCCCATTCAGCTGTGCCCCACAGTCGGGCTTTCCCAGTCAGATGATTGACCGTGAACGCCACACGAGCTGCGTCAGAAGTGAAAGTTTGTGGCTGCAGCGCGAACAGGATAGAACAGTTAGTAAGAAACGGGCTGCAGCCCTCCGGTTCCCCGGCGTAGCGCTCCGGAGTTCCCACCCGAGGCTCTGGGGTACATCCCATCGGAGAGGATGCAGAAGCGGGTGCCGGTGTTCCGGATTAACTGGTTTCCCCGTTAACTGGTTTCCCGATCAACTGGTTTCCCGATCAACTGGGGCACCGTTTTATCTTTTACGAAACGTTTTTTCATATGGAATGCAGTTGGAGGTCAACCAATCACAGAGCTTGAGAACTAATCACGGGGTATGTCAAACAGAGCACATGGTGTAGTCCTAAACGATAGCTGGGGATTCTGGGTAGTGTAGTGTCTTCTGCCATCCTTTACTCCGAAAAAATATTTGTTTCTCCGAATCGAAGGGGAAAAATACAAAAGCATTGCACACAATTTAAACCAATCAATGTTGTGTAATTAAAAAGGATAATCTGGTGTTTTTTAGTCGATGAGTAGTGCAGATATCACTGTAAAATCAATCGACAGTAAGGGGAATACTTACTTCCGGGTGTACAATTCTCCGTTATCCAATGGGAATGGACGCTCACATTGCCTTTAAGGGCAGCCGACACAAACGAATGCCGTGCTTCCATGAGCGTCAAATCCCGCCGCAGATGGGAATACATTGCAATCAGTTGAAAGCTATTTGCGTCCCTTTATGAAGCTGAAGGAGCTAGGAGCGTCACAACTGCACGCCACGGGACCCTGACCAAACGTCGCTCCTGGACGATTATGGAGTGAGAGTGTGTTGGATCAACTGGGGCACAGTTTACATACATCTTTTGGTATATTTGGCTCGGTAGGAAGACTTTGATGCACATTCAGTACCAGTGTGTGAGGTTGTGGTTACGATGGCGATATCCGGACGCGAACAGCGAGGACTACAAAAAGAAAAACGAGTTGACAGGGGATGTCTGTTCAAAACATTGCGAACTCCAATAAATAATTAAAACCAGCTATTGTTGCCCGATGTATCACTGAATATCGTTCCTAATGTGATACTAAGTCCATCTGAGACCTGTGTACACCTTCAGACAGCCTCCCAGTGAAGCACACAGTGTTTACTCACAGTTTGAAAGCAGCATGGAGAAGTCCCTCATCTGTGTTAAACTGTGACCCGCCCAGGAAACTGGGACCCGCCCAAGGTAAACAGTGATGTTACGTTCCCTATTGGGCTAGGGGAACCAAAGGGAAACAACACAACCAGAGTGGAATTGGTAATAATTATAAGTGGCTTCATTGCAACAAGAGGTAACAAAAATGGCAGGCAGGCAGCCTGAAACAACAAAAGGCCAAAACGGCTGGTCTAACCAGCAACACAAGGGGAACTTCAAAAGGAAGTTATAAAGTTTATCCAGAGTAATATTAAGAAGAGAAAACAAAACCTCACGTTACACGTGGTACAAACTGAAATTGAGGAACGCTGCACACACACAGCTGCAGCTGATCAACAGGTGCTAATCAACTGGGTCTAAGCTGACACACGTTACACTAGTACAACCAGCTGATCAACAGGTGCTAATCTACCTGGGTCTAAGCCAGGGGTGGGGAACCTCCGGCCTCCGGGCCGTATACGGCCCGCGAGACCATTTGGTATGGCCCTCGAGGTAATTTATAAACACATGCAAAAATGAAAAAAATTAAAGAAATATAGACTGCAAAAAAAGAAAAAAAGCGAGTACCTGTTTTTCCTGGCCAAGATTAGGGTCCTTGGACACAACACGAGCCTAACGTGTCTGACAGGGGTGCAGTTTTGACATAGAGCACCAGAAAGCCAGAACGCCGCTCCGGCACTTGAGAAATTGCAGTACCCATAAGGAGCCGCAGTTTTTGCGTGGCTGCGTCCTTACTTGAAAGCCCAGTGGGCGATCTGTTAATCTGTCATACTGATCATACAGTCAATAACTTTGTTGTTATTAGCATCTGGTTAGCTAGCTATGCTAACGAATATAAGAAGCTTTTTCTCCAACCAGTGAGGTAAAGGCACATCTTTATCATCATCTTTATTCATTTTATCTTTATTTATCTGTTGTTATTTTTGTTTTACTTGCTTGTAAGCGCTTTGAGCACCAGGAAAAGCGCTTTATAAATGTAATGTATTATTATTATTATTATTATTATTATTGATATGATCATCATAGTTATAAAAAAATAAGACAATAAAGTAAACGGGTATAAAATACTATATGACAGTAAAAAAAAGTTGTTATTCATAAAGAAGAATAAAGTTTTAAAGGGGAGTGATTTGTAAAATATCCATAAAGAAAAATAAAATCTATATCTATATCCATTCATATGGATGTTGAGAGATGTATCCATAGATCTCTCAATGTTGCTCTCAAAGTGCACCAGATTGATGCTTTTAACTTCAACATTTAAAAACAAATCTTCCCGGGGAGCATGCCCCCCGGACCCCCCTAGAGGGTGTGAGGTACCCCCCCACTTAAATCACGTCCATATGGATAGGAAACTAAATACATTTGCACATATCTTGTGTCCATATCTTTCTATTTTGGTGGTCATGCCACACCGTGCACGTGCATGCATGTGCGAGTCATGGTACGATATCTGGATTAAGAGGTTGCTTTTTCTTTGCACAGCATGAAAGAAAGGCCAAATGAATGGGCTGTGATTTTAGTTTTTTTAAGCAGAGGTCAATAATTTGTACGGCCCTCGGAGGATGTTGAAAAAATTGAAATGGCCCTCGAGAGGAAAAAGGTTCCCCACCCCTGGTCTAAGCTAACAATTCTAAACACAACACAATACGAGGCACGACACCCGACTTAGCACTATTCTAAGCCGTCTACGAATTACAGGGGAGCTAATAGCATAAACACCACGAGTAAGGTATCAAGAGGCTAGAGTCGACTGTCTCCCAACATAGAGCCTCCAGAATGATCTTCGTTCCCAGCCTTTGTACTCCTCCCCCGGAAGATGTTCCGGAAACGGGCGGGGATTGGATGACGTCTTATCCAATCACCTCTTCGGATGGTACGAGGGCGGGACATCGAAGAAACCTTACAGCTCATTTGCATACATACACACGCACAACAGAGTTAAGAGGACCATGAAGGCAGCAGCCGTAACATGTGACGACTACTGTGGCTATCTACCAGCGATCATGTTTAATATGAAAGACTACACACACATGTATACCTTATAAAAACGGTATTCTGTAGCACTCATCCAGATAAGATGTGACTGCTAACTTGTTTTGCAAAGATAGCAGCAGAAATGTCCTTGCTGCATGTGCAGGGATATTTAGAACAGCCCTGCGCGTTATGAGTGCGCCACGGACAACCACTCATCTTCTGGAGAATCATGAATTAAATACATTCGCTCATATTATAAATGATGGTCGGGTTGCATTTTTCTGGAACTTGTTATCAATGTTAATGTTAGAACTTACACTGTTGTGATCTACTACGAAGTGTTGATTCGTGGTGCACTCATAACGTGCAGGGCTCTTGTGATATTTACTTTTGGGACTCGGGCTTGAGTCCAGCATGAACTTCTTTGTTATTTTCATGTCGATGCACACCAACATTAATGACCCATCAGCATTTTAAAGTCTAAATATCCCTGCACATGCAGCAATGACATTTCTGCTATCTTTGCAAAACGAGTTAACAGTCACATCTTATCTGGATGAGTGCTGCAGAATACCGTTTTTATAAGGCAGTGGTTCCCGACCTAGGGGACCCCCAAAGACCGCAGGGGGGGGGAGCCAGGCCTCAGATGATTTGAAGCCAAATATCATATTTAGACTTTTTTTTAATCCCTTTGTGAATTGTTTCCACCTCCATTGTTTTCCGTCCTTTAATTTCTTCATACAGCGGGAATCCAAATGAATTAATCCTGAGTCCAATAACTATCAAAGTCACTCCAATAGTGCTCCTTAATTACGCTTTCATCCTCCTTTAACAAAATACTTCACATTCATCCAGTTTGTGACAGTAGTTGTAGCATTTTTGAGACTTTTAAACTTTAATTACCGCTGTTTACCCCCCCCCCCCCCCCTCTTGTGTGGGTGTGTGTGTGTGTGTGTTTGGGGGGGGGGCGCACTTCCAACAGGAGTAATTTGGGTTGACTCTTGGGGAAAAAGGTTGGGAACCCCTGTTATAAAGGGATACATGTGTGTGTAGTCTTTCATATTAAACATGATCGCTGGTAGATAGCCACAGTAGTCGTCACAGTTTACCCTAGGCTGGTCCCAGTTCCCTGGGCGGGTCACAGTTTAACACAGATGAGGGACTTCTCCACGCTGCTTTCAAACTTTGAGTAAACACCGTGTGCTTCACTGGGAGGCTGTCTGAAGGTGTACACAGGTCTCAGATGGACTTATTATCACATTAGGAACGATATTCAGTGATAAATCGGGCAACAATAGGTTTGAATGATTTATTGGAGTTCGCAATGTTTTGAACAGACATTCCCTGTCAACTCGTTTTTCTTTTTGTAGTCCTCGCTGTTCGCGTCCGGATATCGCCATCGTAACCACAACCTCACACACTGGTACTGAATGTGCATCAAAGTCTTCCTACCGAGCCAAATATACCAAAAGATGTATGTAAACTGTGCCCCAGTTGATCCAACACACTCTCACTCCATAATCGTCCAGGAGCGACGTTTGGTCAGGATCCCGTGGCGTGCAGTTGTGACGCTCCTAGCTCCTTCAGCTTCATAAAGGGACGCAAATAGCTTTCAACTGATTGCAATGTATTCCCATCTGCGGCGGGATTTGACGCTCATGGAAGCACGGTATTCGTTTGTGTCGGCTGCCCTTAAAGGCAACGTGAGCGTCCATTCCCATTGGATAACGGAGAATTGTACACCCGGAAGTAAGTATTCCCCTTACTGTCGATTGAGTTTACAGTGATATATGCACTACTCATCGACCAAAAAACACCAGATTATCCTTGTTAATTACACAACATTGATTGGTTTAAATTGTGTGCAATGCTTTTGTATTTTTCCCCTTCGATTCGGAGAAACAAATATTTTTTTCGGAGTAAAGGATGGCAGAAGACACTACACTACCCAGAATCCCCAGCTATCGTTTAGGACTACACCATGTGCTCTGTTTGACATACCCCGTGATTAGTTCTCAAGCTCTGTGATTGGTTGACCTCCAACTGCATTCCATATGAAAAAAACGTTTCGTAAAAGATCAAATCATACTTTATTCAGCAGTGCTTGCTTTACTCTTTGAAAGTCATCACATGAACGCATTGTAATAAATGGTTAGACTGCATTAAATATATTACACATCTGTCGTAGTTCTTTATTTTTATTTATCTGCAGAGATCGGGCTCAGAATAGACCGGAAACTATTATTTTACCGTTCAGTTTGAATTTCACAATAAAGTTAGTAGTAATATTTTGTTTTGATATTATTATTTTTTATTAACTACTAGACCGCTGGGTCATGATAAGACCATCTTTTCTGTGTTGCTGTGGGTTTTTTCTATCGCTTTTGTGTTACAAATATCAAAACAATAACTACATATATCCGTCGTAAACTAAACCAGAAACATTGCAAATCAGTATATTTTATTTTGTTAACACTGTAAACTTGAAAGCTTTTTAACACAAACCACCTACTGGTTAAAGCACGTTATTACACTTTTAGAGAAATGCAATGCAGGTAGATTGTGTTGCTTTTTAATGAGTGTTTAAAATGCCTTTTTCTTAATGTCTTTTATTATTATTAACTACTTTTTACTTGTTGCTAGGGACGCTGCTATCGATATTGTGTTTCGCAACATGTTCTCTACTGGGAGTTGTAGTTTTAAAAGACGTTTTCGTATTTCCCATAATAAGAAGTTGCCAGTATACTGTGTACATCCCTGGAGGTTTAAGGGATAGGAAACACTCAAATTTAAAACAAATAATTAATAAATGGGTGAAAATTGCTTGTGCCCATAATGGGCAGCATTACTGTACTGTACTCCACATGCCAGCTAAGGTCAGAAGAGCTTTATTTAACAGCTGGTCTTATTTTTGTGACCCCTCCTGTTGTTAATTGAGAAAATTACATTACATTACATGACATTAATTGATAAGCCTAAAACATGGACTTGTCAAGGTTCAGAGGTACATTTTGCAAATATGGCAGTAGCCATCGATCATCTTAAGATAAGATATACTTTATTGATCCCAAGTTGGAAACATTTGCGTTACATCAGCATATGTAACAGTTGTAAATATGCAGTGGTGTTTATTTGTAAATCATTTAGTATAATCACACAAATTCTGTGTCTTATATTTAATAATTCTCTGTTCTTTATTTATTGATTGTTCAATACCTGACAAGGCCGGAGATGAAAAACTTGGGTCGCAAGTTCCTCAACAGACAAGACATCTATCAATATTTGTGTATACCTCCACCATTAAACTGTCATATTCTGCACATTTCTTATACTATCTACATACATCTTATACAACAGTATAATACATATGTATAATATCAGTTAAAATAAGTGCTTCAACATAGTTAACATTGCTGGAGGTATACACAAAGTTTTTCATTCATTGCATAACTACACCATTTGTGTATATATGTCAATAAACCTTAGAAAATCTTGAAATCTTGAAAGGGATGTGCAAAATAGTCATTATATACAGTCTTTAATTAACTATTAGTAGAGCATAACGAGTAATGAATATACTTTATAGGGATCCTATTAATATCTAATAATAAAAATAATGAAATTCAATAACATGCTTTAACCACCAGGTGTCCCTTTCTATCAGCTGTGCACCTTTATGGTGTAAATACAGTCTATCTACCAATTGGATCAAATATAAAAGTCAGCCGAATTAGTGTTGATCCTGCGAAGAGACGTATTGTGTGAAAAGAAATGTAAGATGTTGTTTAATTGCTGATATATTTATGATCCACGTCACGTTTTCAGTGTTGACGGCAGTTCCTCATGTTTGTCTAGAAGTCTTCTCATCAGGGCTCTATAAATAGAGAACTACGGCAGATATGTAATATTTAATGCAGCCGAACCGTGTATTACAATGCCGTTATGTGATGACTTTCAAAGAGAAAAGCAAGCACACTCGGAATAAAGTATTATTTAATTTTTTTAAAATGTTTTCGGTCTATTGGTTAATGACGATGTGATGTGAGATGTGAGACTGGAATTGCACGGGGGAAAATAACGTATCTTTAGATGCGGATTTTGTTACTAATATGTTTGCGCTGTGGACCAACACATTGACGAGGAAGGGGGTAGCAATAAAGATAACACCATTAAACAGTTACACAACATAACAGAAATAATATCGATAGCAGCGTCCCTAGCAACCACCTTGGTAACAATGAAAACGTTCTATGGACGCAATTTCCTGAAGTAATCTTCGTAATAACTAGCAAACTAAAGATCATGTACATCCACTGCACACATAATCTGAAATAACAACTCATATTTCTCGCATCAAATGACATCAAAACGCATTTTAATAGCCAAACTAACTTTAAAATAGGCATTTCCCACCGAGAATAAAACGAAATTTGGCCATGTTTTTTTTTTCTGCAGGGAGAAATTTGAAGATCACGTGACATAGACGCCAGCCATTGGAATGAATGGTGAAAAAAAACGGGGTTTGTCAAACAGAGCACAAGGTGTAGTCCTAAACGATAGCTGGGGATTCTGGGTAGTGTAGTGTCTTCTGCCATCCTTTACTCCGAAAAAATATTTGTTTCTCCGAATAGAAGGGGAAAAATACAAAAGCATTGCACACAATTTAAACCAATCAATGTTGTGTAATTAACAAGGATAATCTGGTGTTTTTTAGTCGATGAGTAGTGCAGATATCACTGTAAAATCAATCGACAGTAAGGGGAATTCTTACTTCCGGGTGTACAATTCTCCGTTATCCAATGGGAATGGACGCACACATTGCCTTTAAGGGCAGCCGACACAAACGAATGCCGTGCTTCCATGAGCGTCAACTCCCGCCGCAGATGGGAATACATTGCAATCAGTTGAAAGCTATTTGCGTCCCTTTATGAAGCTGAAGGAGCCTAGGAGCGTCACAACTGCACGCCACGGGACCCTGACCAAACGTCGCTCCTGGACGATTATGGAGTGAGAGTGTGTTGGTTGATCGGGAAACCAGTTGATCGGGAAACCAGTTGACGGGGAAACCAGTTAATCCGGAACACCGGCGGCATGGGAAGAGGCGCTGGAGCAGCCACTACTGCCGCTAGCTGCTGCACAGTAGCCGTTAGCTGCTGTAGCTGAGCAGCTAAATAGGTTCGCGTCTGGTCGTCTGTAGAGTTTGCATGATGAGCCTCGGTGGCCAGGGAGGCTATAGAGGCTTCCTGCCTCTGGAGAGCGTCCTCAACTCTCTCGAAACGGTCTCTATGTGAAGAGGAGTGTGCTGGGTCCATGTTCTGGCCAGATCGTTCTGTCACAATCTTATGAAGGACCCAAATGCAGCACTCGAGAAACCTATAGGTTACTAACGTAACCCCAGTTCTCAGAGTAACATGAAGTGAGATGTCTCACTATGGGATGCGACTCCCCGCGAATGCCTCAGAAGCATCAATCTCATTACGCCAATCCTGATTGGCTGGTGATCTTGACGACCACGTCAGGGAATCCGCCCACCCTTTAAGTAGCTTGCGCTACGACTCAGCGTCATTCAAAATAAGCACCTCTTCTCGCTTCGCCTCAGCAAGAAGGGCTGTCTGGTGAGACATCTCACTTCATGTTACTCTGAGAACTGGGGTTACGTAAGTAGCCTATAGTTCTCATTCATAACACTCCGTTCGATGTCTCACTATGGGATATTGAGACTCCCGTATTGCTAGACATGCTTATCTCGAAAATCACCAAAAATCAGAACTCAACAGGTAGAACTCTGTCCCAACGTGGGGCCCTGCACTGCATGGGCCACACTTGGAGCAGAGACATCCAATCTGTAAAAACGGACAAAAGTGAGCGGTGAAGACCAGCTCGCTGCTGCACAAATGTCCTGGATGGAAACACCCTTGAACAAAGCCCAGGACGTAGCCAGGCCACGAGTAGAATGAGCACGCAGGGCCGTTGGTGCCTGAAAATCCTGACTCGTATAAGCCAGAGCTATCGCTTCCACAATCCAGTGGGAGAGTCGTTGCCTGGTAACGGGCTTGCCCTTATGAGGGCTAGCCCAGGATACAAAGAGTTGGTCATTGCATCGAAACTCTTTAGACCTGTCCATATAGGTGCGCAAGGCACGAACTGGGCACAGCAAATTCGTCCGCTGTTCTCTAGAACAACACAACGGTGAAGGAAATGTCGCAAGGTCAATGGGGGTGCATGAGCCAACTACCTTGGGCACAAAAGCAGGG
Organism: Notothenia rossii; assembly: GCF_949606895.1. Classification (NCBI taxonomy): domain Eukaryota; kingdom Metazoa; phylum Chordata; class Actinopteri; order Perciformes; family Nototheniidae; genus Notothenia; species Notothenia rossii. The sequence goes on from NC_136907.1 coordinate 18,695,864, forward strand.
TTTGGCTTCAGCAACACTGTTGTTTGTCCCGGGGCAAACTGAGTGCATGAAGGGTGTACAGAGAGCGTATGAATGTCACTGACTTGCTTGGCAGATTCCAGAGCCAGCAACAACACTGTCTTCAGTGACAGGTGTCAACTTCTTCCAGGGGTTCAAATGGAGGTCGAGTGAGCCCATCTAAAACCACTGACAAGTCCCATAAGGGCACCAGTGACCTGGAAACAGGGAGGAGCCTGCGAGTCCCTTTCATAAAAGACCAAGGGATGTTGGCTAGCCGTCTTTCCCTCAAAACCCACGTGGCATGAAGCAATAGCAGCCAGGTACACTTTAATCGTAGAGAAAGCTCTGTGTTTATCAATCAAGTCCTGTAGAAATTACAAAATCACACCGACAGGACCTTGAAAAGAGATGTGTCCCTTTTGGAGTTACCACTACTCAAACACCCTCCACTTACAGTCATAAAGAGACCTGGTGGAGGAAGCCCTTTCACTCTGAATAGTGTTTATCACCTTCTGAGGAAGTCCCACTGTACTCATATTATACCACTCACGGGCCAGGCCCATAGTGCCAGGCGTTCCGGGTGTGGGTGAAAAATCATCCCCCCCGCCTGAGACAGTATGTCCCTCTGTAACGGGAGCTGCTACGGCTGCCTGCACAGCAGCTGATATATCTCCGCCAGCCAATACATTGCAGGCCAGTGCGGAGCTATCAGGATCAGCGTGTGGCGATGCTCTCTCACTCTGGCCAGAGTCAGAGGTATTAGAGCCAGGGGTAGGAACGCGTACAGAAGGACCGGCGGCCAAGCGTGCGCGAGCGCGTTCACGCCTCACGGTGCATTTAGACCGCGCATTGAAAAGAACAGCTGACACTGAGCGTTTTCTTCTGATGCGAACAGATCTACCGCGGCTCGGCCGGAACGTATCCACAACTGACTCACAATTGTTGGATGTAGAGTCCAATCTGCATATAGTTGTGCACCTCTGGACAACAGATCCGCTCCGAGGTTCATCACCCCCGGTACATGTGTTGCTCTCAGAGAAAGGAGACGGCCGCAGCTCCATAGTATCAGTTTGCGTACCAGCATGTGTAACTGGAGAGAACGCAAACCCCCTTGACGGTTTATATACAATATTTTGGTCGTGTTGTCTGTCCTCACGAGGACACGATGTCCTTTGAGAAAAGGCAGAAAGCGTTTTAGGGTGAGAAACACCGCTAAAAGCTCCAGATAGTTTATATGTGACCGTTGGAGATCTCTGCTCCAGAGACCCAGCCCGTCAGACATGCGTCTGTGGTGACCACTTTCCATGATAGGACAGCACCCATAAGTACGCCCCGTACTAGAAAAACCGGGTGCAGCCAGTGGCGCAGTACCATTACGCATTCCACAGTGACCATCACTCTCCGTGCGCCATGACGCACGGGGTCCAGTCTGAGGGCAGCTACCCAGCGCTAAAAATCCCTCATGTGTAAGCGGCCCAGTCGTACCAACAGGATGGCTGACGCCATGAGCCCCATCAACCGCAGACATGATCTGAAGAGAACATATTTGCGTGGCCGGAAATGAGCGAGGCAAGCCCTGAAAGCTTTCACTCTCTCCGCTGACAGGCGGGCTGTGAAGGACACTGAATTTAGGCATAAGCCCAGGAAGTGTACAGTCTGAGATGGGGACAACATGCTCTTTTCTGTGTTTATTACGAAACCCAGGTAGAGCAGGTGTTTCACAAGGATATTCGTCTGCGTAATAGCCTCCTGCTCCGACTGTGCAAGGAGGAGCCAGTCGTCTAAATAGGTTGCCAGGCGAATGCCCTGTTGTCTCAACGGGGCGATTGCTGCCTCCGTACATCGTACAAACACCTGTGGACTGAGAGACAGGCCGAAGGGAAGCACTCTGTAGTCGTAACAGACACCCTGAAAGGCGAACCTCAGATATTTCCTGTGTGGATAATATATTGGGATGTGAAAATACGCGTCTTTCAGGTCGATTGATGTGAACCAATCGCCCTGAATCACGAGACGAAGCAGAGATGCATGAGTGAGCATCCTGAACTTGTATTTTCTGAGGTATTTGTTCAGAGCCCTTAAATCCAGGATAGGGCGAATTCCGTTCCCTCCCCATTTGGGGACGAGGAAATACCTGGAATAAAAGCCGCTCTGACTCTGTTCGGGGGGCACTATATTTATGGCCTTTTTTTCTAACAGCGAGAAAATCTCCTAATCTAGAATACGGGCCGACTCTCCCCGGGCTTGTGAATGCACAATGCCCGAGAACTGAGGGGGGGTGACCGCGAATTGGAGTCTGTAGCCCCGTGATATCGTCCTCAATACCCAAGCTGAGCTTGTGAGCGCTTTCCACCTCTCGCTAATGAGAGTGAGAGAAGTGGCCTCTGCCCTGCTGTCGGCTCTCTGTGCCTTTATTAGTTGTGTTATGGGGCCCTCTAGTGTCTGAACACGATAGTACCCCTGACTGACAACCTCGGCCGACACTGCGCATGCGCGAGGTGATAATGCGTTGACAGACTCGGTTACCGTCCGCTTGTTAAGAGAGGCGAAAGGCCCCCTCAGAAACGGCACAGTCACCTGATAGTTTATTGTTTTTCTTTTCATAATTTTTGACTGCGCCCTTGGCGTCAAGCCTGGAAACGACAGTGGAATATGCTTTATTGAAAAACGTGGACATGTGCTTGTGTGACTTAGACGGGCAGCAGAACCTGTTGTCTCCAACGTAAAGTCCAAGTTCCCCATGGCACGAACCGGATGTTGTTTGGACATCACACGAGGCGACGGGGAGTTGGGGGCATGAATGGCCTCCGGAAGCACAGTCCAGCGCAGAGCAGGTGGATTTGGAGAACAGGGAACTTCCAGCTCTTCCACCGAGGAGAGGAGGGAAGGCTGTCAGGCCGCTCTCTTCTTCTTCCTCGCCTGATGACCGAAGGTCTGGGCCGGCTGTGCCGGTGCAGCCGGTGTCGGAGCTGGGGACTTTCTTGGCCAGCTCGTCCTCACCTCGTGCCTGGGAGGGGGACCCGGGGCGGGCTGAGGCTTTTGCCATTTTGGGATCTTAAATTGGGAGGGTCGTGAGGCAGCCTGAGCGAAGGTCTGTCGCGGGTGGCGTCGGAGGTGGCGGCTGGACCTTCCGGGGAAGTCAGAGCTGGAAAGCCTCGTCTTCTCTTTAATTGGCCTCACATCGAAGCCAGAGCAGTGCCAAATATGCCTTCAGGGACAATTGGCATGTCCAAAACTTCCTCTTTCTCCCGGTCTGATAGGTTTCTCAGGTTAAGCCACCTGGCTCTCTCCTGCACCACCATCATCCCAAGCGACTTACCCGTGGCTTGGACCGCACAGCGCTGCAAGCGGAGGCAAATGTCCGTGATGGCAGTAATTTCATCCCACACAGCAGGCTCAGGTTTATTTGACATGTCTTCGCACAGCTCTGCTTGGTAAGCAGTCAGCATCGATGAGACATTGAGCGCCCTGACAGACAAAGCCGCCGCTTTGTAAGCCCGTTCAGTCATTGCTGACTGAAAACGATCTGCTTTTGTCGGCAGTGTGGGGTTCCTGTTAGACGCGGTTGGAGGTGGGCTGCAACAAGCGGCTCCATAGGAGGCATGCGAAGCAAGCCGAGTTTCTCCATGACCTGGAAATCCAAAGAGGAAGCTCCCTGGGTCGGGCACTTACTGCTGAACGGGTGGTCTCTCCACGAGACAGACACCTCGTCCAGCAGCTCCGGAAAAACTGTGAGAAGCTGTCTTGCCATCCTCGCAGCCTGGGGCAAATTCTTCCCCTCGTAGAGAGACCTGGTGGTCTCCTTTGCTACTTCAGGCCAGGGGATGTCCAGCCTGGACGCAGCGCGTTGACACACGGCTTGCAAGTCAATGCTGAGACGGGGCGAAGCTGGCATGCTTTCGCCCGGAGGAGCAGACACAGGCTTGGCAGCCTGAGCGGATGAGACGAAAATATCATCCTCGTCTTCGTCTGAGTCGCATAAGAGAAACTCAGAGGCACCCTCTTCGTCTTCCTCTATATAGTCCAACTCCAGGACATCCTCCGCGAGCGGAACCACGGTGAGGTCCAGCTGGGAGCCCCAGCTAGCCTCAGCGCAAGGCTCAGCCTCCGCGGCGTCTACCTCCATGTCTCGGTTGCCGGCCGGCACATCGCCGGACATGAAAGAATCTCCTCCCGACAGGCCAACTTGGCGCGCTAGCCGTCGGCGGAGGCTCTTGATGGTGAAGCGGGCACAGTGTCCGCACGAACCGGGGGTGTCGATAGCCTTCCGGGCATGTTCCAGCCCAAGGCAGGACGAGCAGACCTGGTGTGAGTCCGTGCTCGATATTTTATACCCGCAGCCGCAAAGTCGAGCCTCAGAGCCTCCGTCTCCTCTGGTGTGAGGAAAAGAAGGGTCCATCCTGGATAGCCGGAGTGCCGACTTGGAGGGACGGAACAACAACTGGTATGTTACTGTTCAATATATCAAAAACCCTTACCGTTAAAAAACGGCGGGGCAGAATCGAGTATTAACTGGTGTGTTAATATTCGAATCTGCGAAGCAACAATGACTGGTATGTTACTGTTCAATAATCAAAAACCTTGCCGTTGAAAAAACGGCGGGGCAGAATTGAGTATTAACTGGTGTGTTAATATTCTAATCTTATGCGAAGCAAGTGTAGCTGGCAAGCGTCCGGCGAATGAAAGTTAGCTTAGAGTGGTTCAGTCTATGAACAGTTAAGCTAGCCAGGCTACTACAAATTTAGAGATGTGCTCCGAAGCGAGAAGAGGAGTTTGAATTACGCTGTGTCGTAGCGCAAGCTACTTAAAGGGTGGGCGGATTCCCTGACGTGGTCGTCAAGATCACCAGCCAATCAGGATTAGCGTAATGAGATTGATGCTTCTGAGGCATTCGCGGGGAGGCGCATCCCATAGTGAGACATCGAACGGAGTGTTATGAATGAGAACACGGAGTATTGGTAATGTACTTTATTGGTAATAATACCAGCGCAGAGGGATACCAGCACAGCAGTATCAGCCGGATGATGTACTGTACAGGCAAACGAACCAGAGGACAGCGGGCAGAAGGTGAGTCAGGGCCGTGCAGAGGGTCAGGGAGCAGGCGAGGCGGTCAATGTAGGTACAGGCAGGGTCAGACAGCAGGCAAGGCAGGATAGTCCAAGGACAGGCAAGATTAGGGATCAGGCAGGTCGGGGACAGGCAGGGTCGGAACCGGGTAGGCAATCTAGTAACAAACGTGTGAAAGACTAGCATAAGGCAAAGTACGATCTGGCAACGGGTGTGTGTCTGGTGAGGGTTTAAATACTGGCAGTAAAGCTAATGGGTGCAGAAGAGAAAGAGAGTGAGCAAAAACGTGTGGTTAACAGGTGAGAAAGGTGAATGGAAAACTACTGGTGAATGATGGAGCAGACTGTGACAACTTCTTTCTTTTTTTTTTAAAACAAATGTATATACAGTACAATTAAACAAGTCTACTATGAGATATCAAATATTTCCCAGCTCAGGAGTGACCAAATCAATGTAACTGTATGTCATCTTAATGAAGGCCATCATCAGTTTCACAATAGCTTCTGAGGCAAAAGTGTATCTGCAGATCTGCAGGCTTGCAGTAGAAATCTGGGACTTTGGCAGGGCAAAAGCTGCATCTGTCTAAGAATGTATTATTCATTAAATCATTGTTTTGGAGCCAATACTGGCCTGTAAATGTAACAAGCCACCGGGTTTTGTTCTCGAGTTTTAAGTACGTTGGCCTTCAAGCTAAAGAAGCATCTAACAACCATCTGAACCGAGCCACAGAGCCAGGCAAAATGTGTGTTTGTCTGAGGAAAATAAAACTTTATTCTTGTTGTATTTGTTTCATTTTGCAATATCGAAGGGGCAGCACAAAATGCCAGAAAGCATTACTAAAATTGAATCATCATAGAAGAGAGATGTATATATGTTGGTCTTAACTATAATGGAATGGACACATATTTTCAGTCAACAAACTGCTGGTTATTTTTAAAAGGCCCATGATGGACAACAGCAATACACTGCTGACAATTCAGTTTTCTTATTTCCTCCTGTAATTAGCGGATCCACAATAGTGTTTTTTTTGTTTGTTTTTTATCTGAAATCTACTTTTGAGGGATTGTACTGTCTATTGTCTATTTGTCATTGTGAAATCAGTTCTCATTCGTAACACCTTCGATATCTCACTATGGGATGCGCCTCATCGTGGAGCAAACAGAAGCATCAATCTCATTACGCCAATCCTGATTGGCTGGTGATCTTGAAGTCAGCGTCAGGGAATCTACCCCCTATAAGTAGCTTGCGCTACGCCGCATGCATCATTCAAACACCTCTTCTCGCTTCAGAGCACATCTCTATTGGTAGCCGGGCTAGTTCACACAGTCCACAGACGGAACCAAGCTATCCATGCTAACTTTGGTCGACGGGCGCTCGCCGGCTACTTCTATATATACTTCTGCAAGAAGACTGTTAATACTAACACACCAGTTAGTGTTGCAATCTACCTCACCGTTTCTTTCTTCGGAATTAAAGGTAAGGTTTTGATATTTCAAGCTGGTAACACACCTGTTACTAGCTTGCCTTTCCTCACTACCGACACCACGGTAGCGGGGACGTTAAAAAGGGTATTAACACACCAGTTAATATTCTTTGAGAATACAATTCTACACCGTCGCTTTTTCTCCGGATTAACGACAGGTGGGGAAGGATTTTTTCTCAGCAACGTACCTGTTACGAGCGGGTCCTCTCCACGCCGTCACCACGGAGAACGAGATGGACGCTTCTCTCCCTCACACCAGAAGAGTCAGGGACTTGGAGGCTCGGCTCTGTGGCTGCGGGTTGAAGATATCAGGCACAGACTCACACCAGGTCTGCTCGTCCTGCCTCGGGCTGGAACACGCCCAGGAGGCTATCGACAACCCCGGCTCGTGCGGGCATTGTGCCCGCTTCACCATCAAGAGCCTCCGCCGACGGCTAGCACGCCAAGCTAGCTTGTCGGGACAGGACCCCCTCATGTCCGCTGTTTCGCCGGCCGGCAATCAAGACATGGCGGTGTCCGCCGCGGAGATTGAGCCCCGCGCTGTGTCAGGCTGGGGCTCAATAACAGCGGCAGCTGCTGAACCGGAGCCCCGCGCCGTGTCAGGCTGGGGCCCGGTGGCGGCAACAGCCGCGAGAGCGGAGCCCCGCGCTGTGTCAAGCTGGGGCTCCCAACTGGACCTCACCATGGTCTCGCCCGCGGATGATGTCCTGGAGTTGGACTACATGGAGGACGAAGAGGATGCCTCTGAGTTCCTCCTGTCCGACTCGGATGAGCAAGACGATGATGTCTTCGTGTCATCAGCTCAGGCTGCAAAGTCGGGAGCGTTGGCTGCTCTCCCGGGCGATAGCGCACCAGCTTCGCCCTGTCTGAGCATGGACCTGCAGGCTGTGTGTCAACGTGCCGCGTCCAGGCTGGACATCCCATGGCCTGAAATGGCCAAGGAGACCTCCAGGTCTCGCTACGAGGGGAAGACTTTGCCCCAAGCAGCGAGGACAAAGAGGCAGCTCCTTCCAGTCTTCCCGGAGATGCTGGACGAGGTGTCGGTCTCGTGGAGAGACCGCCCCTTCAGTAATAAGGCCCCAATCCAGGGTGCCTCCTCCCTGGACTGTGACGGTATGGAGAGGCTCGGCCTGCTCCGCAGGCCGCCCATGGAACCGCTGGTGGAAGCCCACCTCCAACCGAGGCTGGCTCTGACACCAAGCAGGAACCCCACGCTACCGGTGAAGGCAGACCGGTTCCAGTCAGCGATGACGGAACGGGCCTATAAAGCCGCAGCGTTGTCCGCCAGGGCACTCAATGTCTCCTCACTGCTGACTGCCTACCAGGCGGAGCTCTGCGAGGACCTATCGAGCAAACCTGGGCCGGCCGTATGGGACGAGATCGCAGCGATCACGGACATTTGCCTCCGTGTGCAGCGCTGTGCAGTCCAGGCCACGGGCAAAGTCATGGGCATGGTGTTACAGGAGAGAGCCAGGTGGCTCAACCTGACCAACCTCCCAGACCGGGAAAAGGAGGATGTTCTTGACATGCCTATCGTTCCCGAGGGTGTTTTCGGCTCCGCTTTAGTCTCGATGCAGCGGAGATGTGAGTCGAAAAAGAAGGAAGACGAGGCCCTCCACCTCTGTCTCCCCCAAAGGGTCCAGCCGCTACCTGCGACGGTCTCGCGGCAGTCCTTCGCCCAAGTTGCCTCACGTCCTGCCCGGTTCAAGGTACCGAGGCAGCAGAGGCCACAGCCCGCCCCGAGTCCCCAGCCCAGGCAGGAGACGAGGACGAGCCGGCCGAGGAAAACTCTGGTTTCGGCAGCTGCTGTTCAGGCACAGCCGACTCAGATTTTCGGTCACCAGTCGAGGAAGAAGAAGCGGGCGGCCTGACAGCCTCCTCGCCTCTCCTCGGTAACAGAGCTGGAAGTTCCCTGTTCCCCAGCTCCAGATGTGTTTTCGGGGTGCCACCAGGCCTCCATCTTCCCGCCGCCTCGAGTGATGCCGCAACGCCATCCTCAAGTTCGCGCCAGAAGGGAAACAGACTTAATACCAGAGAGAGACGAGTTTCTGCTATCTGCCTAAGTCACAAAAACACATGTCACAATTGTTGTTGTTTTCAAATAAACCATTTTTCACTGTCGCATCCAGGCTTTAAGCCGAGGGCGCAGTCCAAAAATATGAAAAGAAAGACAATAAAAACAATAAACAGTCTGTCGCCTGTCCCTCTTTTGATAGCAGCTACGGCCTCTCTCAAAAGGCGGATAATAGACGGGTCTGTGAAGGCACCACCGCCATGCGCATGCGCAGTGACGACTGGGGTTGCAGTGCCGGCTGGGGTTGTGAAGGCACCACCGTCATGCACATGCGCAGTCTCGGTGGGGATTGTCGAAATGGGGTACCATCGTGTTCAGACACTAGAGGGCCCCATAACACAACAAATAGAGACTCAGAGGGTAAGAGACGTGTGATCTCCGCTGGCTCTAAGGAGCAAACAGTGGGAGATGCTCACAGCGTCTGCTTGGGTTTTCAAGACAGTAACACGGGGCTACAGACTCCAATTCGCTGTCACCCCCCCTCGCTTCTCGGGCGTTCTGTATTCACAAGCCCGAGGAGAGTCAGCCCATATTCTGGAGAGAGAGATTCTCTCACTTCTAGAAAAGAAGGCTATATCTATAATACCCGCCGAGCAGAGTCAGAGCGGCTTTTATTCCAAGTATTTCCTCGTTCCCAAACGGGGAGGGAACGGAATTTGGCCAATACTAGATTTGAGGGCTCTGAACAAATATCTAAAAAGATACAAATTCATAATGCTCACTCACACATCTCTGCTGCGTCTCGTGCGACAAAACGACTGGTTTACATCAGTCGACCTGAAAGATGCGTATTTCCACATCCCAGTATATTACCCACACAGGAAATATCTGAGGTTCGCATTTCAGGGGATCTGTTACGAATAGAGTACTTCCATTCGGTCTGTCTCTCAGTCCAAGAGTGTTTGTACAATGTACGGAAGCCGCGATAGCCCCGTTAAGACAACAGGGTATTCGCCTGGCAACCTACCTAGACGACTGGCTGCTTCTCAGTCGGAACAGGAGGCTATTACGCAGACAAATGCCCTCGTAAAGCACCTGCTCAACCTGGGTTTCATAATAAACACAGAAAAGAGCATGTTATGCCCGGCACAGACTGTACACTTCCTGGGTTAACACCTGAACTTGGTGCCCTTTACAGCCCGCCTGTCAGTGGAAAGAGTGAAAGCTTTCAGAGCTTGCTTCGCTCATTTCCAGCTGCGCAAACATGTTCTTTTCAGATCATGCCTGCGGTTACTGGGGCTCATGGCGTCAGCCATCCTGGTCATACGACTGGGACGGTTACACATGAGGGAGTTTCAGCGCTGGGTAGCCGCTCTAAAAATAAACCCCGCGCGTCATGGCGCGCGGAGAGTGATGGTTACTGTGAAATGCGTAATGGCACTGCGCCACTGGCTGCACCCGACTTTTCTGGTACGGGGCGTGCCTATGGGTGCTGTCCTTTCACGGAAGGTGGTCACCACAGACGCATGTCTGACAGGCTGGGGAGGTATTTACGAAGGTCGTCCGGTGAGGGGTCTCTGGAGCAGAGACTTCCAGCGGTCGCACATAAATTACCTGGAGCTTTTAGCGGTGTTCCTCAGCCTAAAGCGCTTTCTGCCTTTTCTCAGAGGACACCATGTCCTCGTGAGGACGGACAATACGATCACAATATCATATATAAACCGACAAGGGGGTTTGCGCTCTCTCCAGTTACACATGCTGGCACGCAAACTGATCTTGTGGAGCTGCGGCTGTTTCCTCTCTCTGAGAGCGACGCACGTACCGGGTGTGATGAACCTCGGGGCAGACCTTCTGTCCAGAGGCGTACCACTATATGCAGACTGGACTCTACATCCAATGGTTGTGAGCCAGCTGTGGGTGCGTTACGGCCGAGCCGCGGTAGATCTGTTCGCATCAAAAGAAAATGCTCACTGTCAGCTTTTCTTTTCAATGCGCGATAAAAACGCACCATTAGGCGTGGACGCGCTCGCGCACATTTGGCCTCCGGTCCTCCTGTACGCGTTTCCACCCCTGGTGCTGATACCCCCAACTCTGGCCAGAGTGAGGGAACGGCGACACACAATGATCCTGATAGCTCCACACTGGCCTGCAATGTACTGGCTGGCGGAGATATATCAGCTGCTGTGCGGTCAGCCGTGGCAGCTCCCCCTACGCAGAGACATACTGTCTCAGGCGGGGGGGACGATCTTTCACCCACACCCGGAGCGCATGGCCCTATGGGCCTGGCCCGTGAGTGGTATAATCTGAATGCAGTGGGTCTCCCGCAGAAGGTGATAAACACTATTCAGAGTGCGAGAGCTTCCTCCACTAGGTCTCTTTATGACTGTAAGTGGAGGACGTTTGAGGACTGGTGCCTTCAAAAAGGGCACACCTCTTTTCAATGCCCTGTGGGAGTGATTTTATCATTTCTACAGGACCTAATTGATAAACACAGAGCTTTCTCCAGGATCAAAGTCTACCTGGCTGCTATTGCTGCATGCCATGTGGGTTTTAAGGGTAAGACGGCCGGCCAGCATCCTCTGGTCTGCCGTTTTATGAAGGGAGCTCGCAGGCTCCTTCCTGTTTCCAGGTCACTGGTGGCCTTATGGGACTTGACAGTGGTTTTAGATGGGCTCACTCGAGCCCCATTTGAACCCCTGGAAGAAGCTGACATGAAGCACCTGTCACTCAAGACAGTGCTGTTACTGGCCCTGGCATCCGCCAAGCGAGTCAGTGACATTCATGCGCTATCTGTACATCCTTCATGCACTCAGTTCGCCCGAGGGTTAACGAGAGTGTTGCTGAAGCCTAACCCTGCCTTTATACCTAAGGTGGTTGGTTCATGTACCCCCATTGACATTGAGGCATTTCCTCCGCCGCTGTGTCCCTCCGGGGAACAGCAGCCGAATTTGCTATGTCCAGTCCGTGCTTTACGCACATATATGGACAGATCAAAAGAGTTTCGTCATAATGACCAACTCTTAGTATCCTGGGCTAACCCTCAGAAGGGCAAGCCTGTTACTAAGCAACGGCTCTCTCACTGGATTGTGGAGGCAATTGCTTTGGCTTACACGAGTCAGGGTCTGCAGGCACCTTCGGGTTTGCGTGCTCATTCGACTCGTGGTCTGGCTACATCCTGGGCTTTGTTCAAGGGTGTTTCCATCCAAGACATTTGTGCAGCAGCGAGCTGGTCCTCGCCGCTCACTTTTGTCCGCTTTTACAGATTAGACGTCTCTGCTCCCAGTGTGGCCCATGCAGTGCTGGGCCTCCTGCTGAGTTAGAGCTCTAACTGTTCAATTCTGGTTGGGTTTGGTGATTTTCGAGATAAGCTCGTCTGGCAATACGGGAGCAACAATATCCCATAGCGAGACATCGAACGGAGTGTTACGAATGAGAACTATAGGTTACTTACGTAACCCCAGTTCTCCTAGTAACATGAAGTGAGATGTCTCACCAGACGGCCCTCCTTGCTATGGTGAAGCGAGAAGAGGTGCTTATTTTGAATGATGCATGCGGCGTAGCGCAAGCTACTTATAGGGAGTAGATTCCCTGACGCTGACGTCAAGATCACCAGCCAATCAGGATTGGCGTAATGAGATTGATGCTTCTGTTTGCTCCGCGATGAGGCGCATCCCATAGTGAGACATCTCACTTCATGTTACTCTGAGAACTGGGGTTACGTAAGTAACCTATAGTTCTGTTAATGTGATAATGTGGCCTATTAAAGGGCAGATGGCACTGGATCTAGTTATTTTCCAAAGGCTTGTACATGTTTTATAAATGTGGTTGTCTAACAATAAAATGCATATGTCTTTGTTAATTTTGAATAACCATAAGAGACATAATATTATGCATCATGCTTCAACTAAGCTTACCAGCAACAGATTGTAAGCATTGGTGCACTGGATATCAACATACATATTTACCTTAATTTTACTGGAGACATAAATACAAATACAATTGCTACTTTAGAAGTAATTGTCTAAGTAAGTTGTAAATGTGTTTAATTTAAACCCTTTTGTTTAGTTTATTACCTGTGTGTAGGATGTTACGGTATTTTTCAAATTACTCAGGTTTTCTTTATAGAAAAATAATTGAACATTCCTAGCATAAAGTGGCCACCTATTCAGACTAACACAATGACACAGCTCTGTATGACAGTGTATTTCTCTTTTGGCTACCATTGGTGGGGCAAAAGTTCAAATTGTACACAAAGCTTTATGGCAGGTTTAAAATTGTGCAATTACTGATGATTGCACACGTATAATGGAACCTTTATGCTTGACAGAAAAATGGGCTGACCAAAAGCAAAAGTTCAATTTTTTCCGTTTTAATACGGCACTAAATCATAATACAAAACCACCTTTTGTCTGAAACTGCTGAATCGTCACATTATCTTCGGCTGACATTTAAAAATGCGTTCTTGCACAGAACTTCTGTACCTTATTTCTTACGGCGGATTACACTGAGACGAAATCTCTTTATGACCAGAAAGAAGGAGGTGAGTGATTAAAGTGACCAATAACCTTTCCATTGTATATATGGCATCCAAGCATTTTTTAAGGATATATTTGGAAACATCTGGACTTATCCTGTAATATACTTTTTTTTTTAAAACTTTTTATTTTAGTTTTTTATAAACAAACAGCCAGACAGACAGCACAATAGCAGTTGGCAAACAAGTTAGGATAACAACAGTGTGATTCGAGTCCGACAGGATAAAAAACGAAGACAAAACAAAACAAGAACAAATAAATAAATAATGTAATATGCTTTAGCCAAAGCAATTGACCTATGAGAAACAACAAAATATGAATAATAGTTTTTTTTTTTGTAACACTATGTATCTAATGTTTCCAGCCCTTTCTGATTTTCTCATCTGTAATTAGTGATCTTTATCCTAAGTAATCCGGAAAACATAAAACAATATTTAATGGAGCAAATAAATTCCTTACTGCAGTTTGTACTTCTGCTATCACCGTTGTCTATTTTGCACAGGCTCTGTTCTCAATCATGGCCTTAGTGGCGCCCAAGACAATTGTGATTTGTTTGAAGAAAAACAAACAAGCCAGAGTGTTTTTTTTCTTTATAGAATAATAATGTGTGGATCCAGACCTTGCTTTAGCGCTGCTGACAGTGCTGTGGAGATAAGTCATACATCTGATGGTTGAAGAGATTATTAATGAGATAGAAAAAAAAGACTTATGTTCCATGAATTAGGACTTTTCTAAAGTTTCTCCCCTTACTCACCGTAACACCTTGGATATATTGACCCTAAAATAAACCTGAGATAGGGACATTGCTCTTTGGTTAATTGTTTGCAATATAGATCTGTAACCTTTGACAAGGGTCCATCAGAAGTCCTTACTTCTTATTAAATAGTCACAAGTCAAATGTTAGGGAACCAAGGGCGCGCATTACATTTGCAAGCTGATGACATTGTTTTAATTTTGTTCATTTAAAAGCATTTAAATACAAAGCTAAGGCTATTATTACAACCAGTGTATTCACATTCAAAGCCACGTAAGATATGAATATCTATCAATTTGACAATTATTTGAAAATGTGACGCCACCTTTTGTAGTCCCAGCTAGAAATGTTTGGTTCTAAAAACATTCTGAGAATGTTACAGTCATTGTTCTAGGAAGGTTTTCAGCGGGAAGTTTTTGTTTGGTTCCCAGAACGTTCTTCTGAAAGGTAGGATAACGTTCTCTAAAAACATTCTTAAAATGTTTGGTGATAACATTGTAAGAACATTATGCCCTCCTATTCTTAAAACGTTTTCAGCGGGAAGTTTTTGTTTTGTTCCCAGAACGTTCTTCTGAAAGGTAGGATAACGTTCTCTAAAAACATTCTTAAAATGTTTGGTGATAACATTGTTAGAACATTATGCCCTCCTATTCTTAAAACGTTTTCAGCGGGAAGTTTTTGTTTGGTTCCCAGAACGTTCTTCTGAAAGGTAGGATAACGTTCTGTAAAAACATTCTTAAAATGTTTGGTGATAACCTTCTTCAAATGTTTTTAATAACATTGTTAGAACATTATGCCCTACTATTCTTAAAACGTTTTCAGCAGAAGCTTTTATTTTGGTTCCCAGAATGTTCTTCTGAAAGGTAAGATAACGTTCTCTAAAAACATTCTTAAAATGTTTGGTGATAACCTTCTTAAAATGTTTTTGAAAACATTGTTAGAGCATTATGCCCTACTGTTCTTAAAACGTTTTCAGCAGAAGCTTTTATTTTGGTTCAAAGAATGTTCTTCTGAAAGGTAGGATAACGTTCTCTAAAAACATTCTTAAAATGTTTTTGCTGACATTGTTAGAACATTATGCCCTACTGTTCTTAAAACACTAACCCACTAACATGGGTTTCAGGGACGGACAGTGATAGTCGGTCCACTCTTCTATATGTCTGTCTTTGGTTTTCTAAGTGTTATTCGATCCATATGACAATAAAGATATGTACATAAACAACAAAAACACTTGGGGTATAATGTTCGAACAATGTTATCACCAAACATTTTAAGAATGTTTTTAGAGAACGTTATCCTACCTTTCAGAAGTACATTCTAGGAACCAAAATAAAACTTCTCGATGAAACCATTCCTAGAACAATGAATGGTAACATTCTCAGAATGTTTTTAGAACCAACAATGTCTAGCTGGGAACTCAGACATGCCTACGCAAACATGCAATATCATGAATTACGTGCTTGTTTTTTCTAAAAACGAAAATGTGGTGACATCAGATTTATTTTAAAAATCCTTTTCAAACAAATGCAGCAAGTTTGTTTTTTAAAGCACACTACAAATAAATCTGACGTTGACCATGACCCTGTTAATATTTCGCATCACAGGAACATTTCATAAAAAAATAATAACCTGAAGACATTATCCAAATGTTGCTTTCAAAATGTTCTTCTTTGGTTATCATGTAACATTGAGGGAACATTTTATAAAGAATATCTTTAATGTGTTACCCAACAACGTCCAAAACACATCCTTAGAATGTTGCAGGCAAAACATTCCACCTTTGTTAACATATCACATTAAAGGAACGTTTTATAAAACACTTTCTGTCATCTCAGGCCTCAATAACATCCTGAAAACATTTGCAGAATTTTGCTTGGAGAATGTTCTTCATTTGTTATCATGTAACATTAAAGGAACATTTTATAAAACCCTTTCTCTAATCTCAGGCCTCAATAACATCCTGACAATTTTTTCAGAATGTTGGCTTTGAAAATGTTCTTCATTTGTTACTGTGTAACATTGAGGGAACGTTTTATAAAGAACATCTTTAATGTGTTACCTAACAACGTCCAAAACACATCCTTAGAATGTTGCAAGGAAAACGTTCCACCTTTGTTAACATATCACATTAAAGGAACGTTTTATTAAAAAACGTTTTGACATCTCAGGCCTCAATAACATCCTCAAAACATCCTCTGAAGGTTGCAGTTAAATGTTATATCTTAGTTAACCTCAAACCTTATAGGAACATTATTTGAAAAAATAAACATCCTAAAAAGGTTCTTTGAACATCAGATTAAAACGTTTCTTTTAAACCTTATTAGAACCTGTAGGTAACGTTAGCCAAAGTTGTGAGAACGTTCCCCGCTAGCTGGGGTCTTGGTGTAAAAAGTGTTGCAATTAGTTGTGTTTTTTAATCAGTTATTTACAGTTTTGAACTCTGCAATGCAAAAACACAGCTACAAACTATTTCCTTTCATGTCTAAGTGTTTGTTCCTTTTAGCTGTTGACATTAGCATAAACATATATTTGGACTGATTTAAATATTATCTGTTCCAAACAAACAATGGATTCAATTCAACCCCCGAGGCGGTGGAGGTCCTTGGGAGAAGTACTCAATTCATTTCAGCATTACAGCACATTATTATGGAACCACAGGGTGACCTTAATTCCGTAGTCATTTCCATTTGCAATTCAGAGATAAAGTTTCATGCCTTTTCACAGAGAAGATACCGAACGACCTTCATTACTCAGCAAAACCTAGTTAGAGAAACTACAAAATAACCCTTCTTCTTCTCGGCTGATAGAACTCTGTTCTTTAAAACAGCGCAAGGCTCAGTTCGGGACCAACAAAAATACCTTCACTTTATGTTCAAAGTCTGCAGACGTGCACAAAGAGATCAACTACTGATCTACTACTAAAAAAAAGACATCAGACCAATCAGAACCTGACAGAATGAAAGCCATTCAGTCGTGGGGTGTAACCTCTCTCCAGAATGTCTTGCATGCATCTTTCATGCCGTGTTACACACAACAGTATGTGGCAGAGATTAGGTCCACTGCTTCCACTCAGACTGCAGGTGGTGAATATGTATGAGTGAATGCCAGAGTGAGCATGTATATGTGTGCGTCTATGTGTGTCTGTCAGTGTCATGTATTAGGTTTCGACAGGACTTTTTGCCCTCTTGTACTGACTTATTTATACATTGAATGGGACTTTTTATTGAAGATTTTAAGAAAAGCATGAACATTTATTCAGATCCATTTTTTAAAAAGTGTTTTCTGATGCAGTGGTTACTGTGAGACTGTTGTTAGTAACAACATGTTCTACTGCTAATGGTTTTCATAAGGCATCCTTTTATTCAAATTTGTAATCTATTCTTAGTAGGCATTGTAAAGTCTTTTACATTTTTTTCAAATGTATAATAGCTTTTTCAGATATTTTGTATTTAACTTATTTAAAATGTGCTTAATTTCTAATTGTTTTAGATTTTAATAACTAAATAAACACACTTTTTGAAAATTGCCTGTGAAGATCTTAAGTAAAGGATGACCATCCTACCATGCTGTCAAAATATACTTGTAAACCGGCCAGAAAATGTTAAAAATATCCCAGCTACGAAAACTAATTTAATTGAAGTAAAAACTAGATAACAGGATATTTACTTTTTTCCAAGGAGATATTATTATCTAAATTCCAGTGGGAAGGTGAAGAAGGGGCCATTTTAGTAGGCCAGGTCTATTTTGGTTTATGGAAAGTGGTGAGAACAATGTTTAGACCATTTTTCATCTGAATAACAGATGGAGAGGTGGGAAAGGGGGGGGGGGAACGAGGGAAGAGGAAAAGGGAGGATTGGGGTTGGAAAGCATGGAAATAGAGGGCATTCGAGCTCATCCAACATGTATCATACTCAACAGCAAAGGGTCGGTTACAGAGAGGGAGGGACGAGGGCGCGGGGTTCACCGATGTGAGTGTCTCTGCTGAAACGCAGCGTGGATACAGGTGTGCTGACGGGAAAATATAATCGACACAGTTGACAGGTGAGAGTTATAGAGCATCCTCAACATCTTCCTTTCCATATGGTTCCTACAGTCGAATCAGGTTTGGATTCGAGGAAAGACATCTTATCCTGAAAGTTATCTTGAAAATACAGTGTGAACTTCAACGTCACCTTCATATAAATATTTTAGATGTACGGATGAAAAGCTTGGTGGAGAGTCTTTACGCGAAAAAAAACAATTGTTTTTTGGAATTGTCAGAAGGTAGTGACAGTAATCCTTTTTATAGACATCTGGTGTGGCCGTTTGTTCTACAAGTTAAAAACAACATGAATGGAAAAACAATCAAATACATTTATTCAGTGATGAACAAATGGAGAATGGTCCAAGTTTCAGCCTGTTTTAGTTCATGTTTTTTTTTTTACTATATGGTTCATTGTCCCTTTTTTACTTAAAGTACTAAAAAGTAACTAAATCTTAATTGGATAATATAGCAAAAACTAAAAAAGTGATATGCATAGTTGTTAGTGTATATTAGGCAGCCCTTCCATACTTTACTGACTATTCAGTCCTAGTCAAAAAGGTGTTGCATAAGAACATAAATGGCAACAGGAGAAGACATGCAGCCAAAAAAGAAAAAACGACTAAATTCACAGTCTTTCCCAATTCATTGTGGTGTTTTGTCTGCAAGAGATATTTTGTGCTCTCCTTATTTTTGGTTGATTTGAGTGCACTAGATACATGTTTTTGAGCATTTAAATTCAAATGTATAATTTGAGGGAACACATTAATCACACATGAATGCAGAAATATTGATGTATTTTAACTTAGTATTGCATATGCAGATGGAAAAGATAGGATTGGAAAGTAAAAACTGAGACAGCGCCTGTGAGAAACATCTGCTCAGCTGCAGCACAGGACTTTCATTTTGATCTTTACAATTGAACTCCTACTTCTACGTCTCTACTGTTGGGAAGGTTACATCTTGCCTTACAATGTGCATGCAAGTGTGTCAGTCATGTTCCATTTTTAGCTCTGATGCTGTTTTTGATTAATTCCATCCTTGTCTTTTCACAGAGAGAGAGAAAATCAGAGGATAATGAAATGCTCCGGGACTGTGTTAGCAGGCAGTGTGGGGTTATGTTGCTGATGGATGTCAGATGTTGTTACAGATGCAATCTGTTAATTATTTGCGTGCAGTTAAGCGTCAGCGACTTCAACAGGTTTCATAGCAATTCCACCTACAGTTGTTGTTATTTCTCTGCCTGCTGAGATCATTATTTCTTCCACTGCCTGCAATCAATCTAAACTTTCGTTCTGATGAAGCCTTTGATCTGGCCTGCTGATGCAGGTTTCTGCTGGTGTGTACGTAGTTGTTTTGAAATGCATATTAAATCTTTAGCAACCCTGGACTATATCACATCTTGTCCACTTCAAAACATTGTTAGATGCCTAACAAACAACACATTGTAATTCACAAATGTTCTTCTTCTGTTTGGTTCATATACAGTATAACTAAAAAGATAAGATAAGATAAAAAGGTAATTGTTCACACATTATGTTTTATTGCAATGGCTGTTCAAAACAATCAACAGTATCTTTTTTTTTAAATGTCAGATTACCAGCTATCATCAAAAAGACTTAATACTATTCAGCAACATCTGAGAAAAGAACACATTTGAACTGTTGTGTACACACACACACACAAACACACACATCTGTCAAATGACTACACCTTTCATTTGCTTTGTTTTCACAGCAAGTTGCCTTCATTTAAAGCTGACTTGCCCACATGAGACTTTTTCAGTCTCGCTTCTCAGCACCCAGTAAAATAAAAATGTTGGATTATTTGTCAATCAGTGGGGTTCTGATAAACAACCCTGTAATATTTTCTACAATTCTATCTGAACAGCAGCTGAAGCTCAGGTGGTTTAGCTGCCTTGCTTTGTATACTTTCTTATGACAGGATTGTTGACATCCTCATGGATTCATCTTCTTATTATAGACACATGCATTTCCGAACAATTGGTCTACCTACGCTGTCAAATGTATTATCTCTTCGATTTACACACGGCATCTATTGCACGTCTGTCCGTCCTGGGAGAGGGATCCCTCCTCTGTTGCTCTCCCTGAGGTTTCTCCCATTTCCCCTTTTAAACTGTGGGTTTTCTCTGGAAGTTTTTCCTTGTACGATGTGAGGGTCTAAGGACAGAGGGTGTCGTATTGTCATACTGATATTCTGTACAAACTGTGAAGTCCACTGAGACAAATGTAACATTTGTGATATTGGGCTATATAAATAAACATTGATTGATTGATTGATTGATTGATTGATTGATTGATTGATTGATTATGAGAGAGCAATTAACTGGAAATATTAGGACTTTTAATTATAACACTGTACGGTATACCTTTATTACAGTCCAACTGTTTTTGAATGAATCACAGATCAGTCAACCAAGGATTTATCGAAAAAAATAACATTAGATTTTTCACAGGTACAATGAAGTAGGGGGAAATTGGTTGAAACTAAAAGCACCCATGTTCTTTGACATTTTGATTGAACTTTTAATTAAAAGCTCTGATTGTTGCAATATTCCAAAACATTTCAAACTGCTCTGGCACTTGGCATTGATTGACAGGTAGCACATTTCCCCTCCTGAAAAAGTAAGAAATTACAGCTTTTTTGTATTTTTCTTCTCTTTGAGGAAGTTTTGAGTTATCTTGAATTGAGCTAAATCAAGTTCCATGAACATAACAAGATCTTCTGCATAATGAAAACCCTGAAACGACCCGGGACTCTCTGGGGTTTAAGTCTGTCACGCAGATGCTAATTGGTCTCCGTCTATCTCTTTCTCTTTCTCCACATTAGTGTGTGTGGGATGATGAAGTGCACCATCACAACAGATTTGGGAGAAGCCAGCGCTCGTGATGAAATTGGAGACAGACAGGAGGACAGACGGTTCATGAGGGGGAGGAAAGTGAAAAGAGCAGATGTGAAAATTGGCAGCGATGTGAGCTGTGATTGTAGTGGAGTGTGACTCTGACTGTATAACTGCAGGTGCTAGAAACGGGACTTCAGAAGTCCCATTTCAAGGTAAGATGAGGTTTTTCCGAAGCGGCAGAGACATGCTGTAGGTAATTTGAAAGGTAAATTGATGGTGCCCATGAAAGTGACTCTTCACTCTTTATTTATAATAAAACTCAGTAAAGTGAGCTTTTATCCAGTTCCTGAGCCACTTAGTCTGCAAAGATATCTGCCTGTCATTTAAAACCTTTAGATGGTTGTTTCCATTCAATTGCATCTTGGCCAGTCCACTTTCAACTTTATGATTCCAAAACTACAATCCTGCATTATAGCTAAAAGAGTGTTAACTGTGGACTATCAAAATAAAGTGTTACCAAATATAAAATTGGTTCACGGGTATACATGGTCAAACACTTCTTTGTGCCTTGCTTGCAGTCTTCCACCATGTGTTGTTACGCACCACTTGTTGTAACTCAGTTTAAACTGTAAGACATGCACTCTGAAATCTGCTTCACGGGACTATCACCTGTTGTTAACAACAACAAAAATATGACCATAGCATAACACAAAGCGAAACTAAAATGGTGGTATCAATTCAAATGAAATTCAAGAATACACAATCTGTCCTGCCAACATAAAACATTTTCCCAGACATCATTTTGTGGCTCTTACACCCAGGGTATTTTGTGACAGCGTGTAGTATTACAGTTTCAGAAGTGCTTCAGTTTGACTATAGTCTTGTTTGGCTTATTGCTATAGTTCCCAAGATTAAAGCATATCTGCATGTTTGCCACTGATTGATGTTAGAAAGCGCAGTGTGTCCCCGGGCAACTGACGCCTTTGTTCGACAACACGTTGCAAGGCAAATCTAATCAATTTCTACGCCTCTTTGAACAAGAGGCACAGTGAAAACAGCTGCTTTCTACTCCGCACATCACATGACCACGTGTTGAATCAACTTTCTTTCATCTTTTACATATTGCAATCAAACGAGCCTAATGAAACGCAGATGGCAAACTCGGGATGGGAAAACAACACAATTAGCTTCTCTGCCAAGTTATTGATTCTGTGAAATTCAAAACAGGGACAATTTTTCATTGGATAGAGCTTTAATCTCTGCAAATTCTGCACTTGTGAGAAACGATAGTGTTTATTCAGGCTGCGTATTTGCTGTGAGTTATTACATTAGCCACGCATAAGCAAATTGTGTAAACAGCTTCCTGAGCGGCGCAGACTTGGAAGGTCGATTTGTTGTGTAGATGCTGCTCCAAAGCAAACCTTCGTCTTCACGATAATGACATTTCAAATGTGTCCTCCTCCTCCTTCTTTCTCACCCGGTCTTTCAACTATCTCCTTAGCGGTTATCACACTCATCGTATGTTTACTTTTGCTGCCCGTAATTGTTTTTTTTTTTCAAGTTATTGATCTGTAAAACTGCAGTCGAATGAATCCCTTTTGTTTGCAAAAACATGAAGTTTAATACACTTTTTTTTCAGTGATTTCCAATTGTCTTTAACACTTCTTTCAAAACAACACAATATGTCATTATGTCCTGATAAATGAAGGACTTCAGACTGTGTTATCCCTTTAAGGGTTATAAGTCTTTACTGCAGAAATCTCTAAAAGCTAGAAAATTGCACTACTGAGTTTGCACAAAAACCATTCCAATCCGATCCACTTTAAAACCTCAAGTCCAAAGTGCTGTACAAAGAAATATCAAATCACACCTCACAATCAAAATCAAATAAAAGTCAGAACACAAAATAAACAAGAATGAAAAAAATAACAGACATATAGTAAAAACAATATATAATTTAACAACAATTAACAAAGTGCAGAAAGCTAAGGAGAAGAGGTGAGTTTTAGCCTGTCTAATGTGGAGGGGCAGGTCGTTCCACAGTTCAGGGGCCGCAGCAGCGAAAGCACGGTCCCCTATGAGCTTTGACTAGGTACATTCAGGAGCAGGTCATTAGCTGACCTGAGAAGGCGAGTGGGCGTGTAGGGGTGTAGCAGCTCAGAGAGGTCAGGGCCAGGCCATTGAGAGATTTAAAAGTAAATAAAATGTTGTTTTAATTATTCCTAAAATGTATGGGCAGCCAGGGTTGACAGTGAAGCAAAAATTATCAGGCCAAACCTTGACTGTTATTCCTATTTCCTGAAAATGTAAAACTTTGAAGTAATACATTTTACTAGCCAACTGCAGTATTAATCTTGAGGTTTCTAAATTGTCAGGTCTTCAAATAAACAGGGCAGCTTTTCCAATCACATATCATGCATCATACATGTAATCACATTTGCATTCATGGCCATACTGTTTATTCCCATACATAAATATGACCATGCACACAACTAGAGAACATTAATGAATTAACTACTATACAGTTTATACTACACGTCTGGTGTTGTGCTCATTGATTGCTCATTCCCCAGTTGAATACACAGCTGAGCTAATCACAGCTTTTTAGGCAGAATTATTCATGTGTGCGTCATCTTCCTGTTCCAGAACTGGAAATAAATAAATGGTGATGATGCAGGTGATTTTGAACCCTATTTGTGATCATGATTACAACCCTCTCAAACATGAAATTGCTGACATGAACACAATGTCAGACTGAATGTTGACGTGAAACCTATAAATTAGTCTGAATATCCGGATAGTGTCAATTAAATTCTCCATTATATGCATCTATCTAATGTTTTAACTTTAGAGACTTCAGTAACCACCTGAAAAGTAATTTTAACTTTAAAGGTCTCCTATCATGCAAAATGCACTTTTTATGTCTTTTATACATAAATATGTGTCCCCGGTGTGTCAGGGAACTCACAAAGTGTCAGAAAACAAAACACTCTCTCTTTCCCTCCGTACCCACATCTCTAAAAACGGGGGTACAACTGAGCTGATCCAGATTTGCTTCCCATATGACGTAATATGGGCAATGTGGACCCACGGCACTGTCAGAAAGTTGCTATCAGAAACTATGCCCCACTGTTTTGGACGTAATATGGTCTTTGTTTACATTGGCAAGCATGCTAACACTCAGAGCTAACCTGTACTGGAGAGAACACATGTGTAAAACAGCAGGCAATACAAAAAGGAACTCATCTTGTAGTAAACCCGCAAGAGAAAAAGCATTTGAGCTCCATACTGTTTCAGAAATAATCCTTCATGTGGTTTGGAACATGATGGCATTTAGTCATGGCAGCATTGAGCTGAATCTGCCGTGTAATTCTGAGCAGGCATTAGCTCCACCTCTTTTTTCTTTTTCAAGCTAAGGACCCCGAATCAGCAGTTCTCTAACAGGGCTTGACCCTCCAGAAAAACGCGATTCTGTGTTCGCAGAATTTACCGCATAATCAGCAACATGGCGCAGATTTTTAAAAAGGCCGCATATTTATCAAAAGGCCGCATAATCCCCGCATTTTTCCACACAAAGTTGAGGGGAAAAAAAGTTAACTCGTCTTGACATGAAGTAGCGATGATGATGACTTGACGTCATCAGCTCGCGCATCACAGAAGGTAAACAACACCGTAGAGTGAACGTGTGGAACTCACACGAGAGAGACAACACCAAGATGAAAAAATCTGATCCATCTCATTTACCGACGAACATTTCTGCTAAAGACCGGGCAAAGCAGTACCCCGATGTCTTTCACGAAAGTGGGGGGAAACTATTCTGCATCCCCTGCAACTGTGTGTTGGAGCATAAGTCTTAGAGAAAGTCGACGGTGACGACCCACTTTGATTCATTCAAACATTCGAAAATGCTTTGTGCTGCTGCGGACAAGAAAGCCAGACAACTTACCGAGGCATCAACCTCCAAAACCCTTTCGAGGGCTACAAGAAACGAAGTGAGTAGCCTACAAGATTGAAGCTGGTCAGATAACGAACGAGTAAATGAAAACAGAATGAGGCGGAGAAGTGTGTGTGTGTGTGTGTGTGTGTGTGTGTGTGTGTGTGTGTGTGTGTGTGTGTGTGTGTGTGTGTGTGTGTGTGTGTGTGTGTGTGTGTGTGTGTGTGTGTGTGTGTGTGTGTGTGTGTGTGTGTGTGTGTGTGTGTGTGTGTGTGTGTGAGAGAGAGAGTGTGTGTGAGAGTGTGAGTGAGTGAGTGAGTGAGTGAGTGGAGTGAGTGAGTTTAAAATAGCCCAATTGCTTTTACAAAATAAACATTGAATTTGTTTAATTGAATAGGAAAGGGGTTTAACGTTAGAGGGATATGAGGGATGTCTAATATGCATGATCTGTTTGGTATTTTGAGCAAAACATATGAAGGTAGATATGGTGGAAAATGCGAGAGCGTGTAAAATCTGATGTGAGCGCTTGCAGAAAAAAAAGCTGAGCTTGTGTGCATAAATTTACACTTGTAGAAAATATCCACGTATCTGTGAACCAAATTTGAAGTCACTGAAGAAAAAAAAAAGTTTTGTAGCTTGTAGAAAAAAAATGAACTTGAAAAATCAACAGCATATTGATGGAAAGCTATGACTGATTTCCCCTCAAAGCAAATGTAACATTGCTAATTTTGAATCCCTCTAACTGGCGAACATGCTAAGAACATTTAAAAGCGCTGTCAATTTCAGAAGGGTATTAGCAATGACCTTGCTCACCGTAAGCCTACAATGCATTTCCAAAATAAATAAATGTAGCAACAAGAGGTACAGGAAATATATCAGTCGAAGTTCCACCGCGACTAATGAGGCCTTCAGAGGAAATAAGAGGTGATTTGTTGGGAGAGGTTAACGTTAATGTTGCGTCCTCCCTGGTATTTTTTATACCTTGCCCCTTTATTAAGTTATTCAAATTGGAGTTTAATGACATCTCCTGTGACTTCCAAATGTATTGAGAGATGCAGAAGCTAATCAGTGTTGATAATAAATTATAATGTCAACCACTTAATATGCTGATATATTCCCCAACTGTTCTGGGATAATGGATTGAGCCCTTGTGAGTTGTTGCAGAAGATCACTTGAAAAGTCGCATTTATTAACAGCAGTACATTTGGCTCATGACTTTGATAATAATCTTGCTCCCTATCTTTGTCTTACAAGTATCAGTGATTTGGCTCATTAAATATATATAGAATAATATTTTACCAGCTCAGGTAGAGGATCAGCACGAGGCTAAGTATTTCGTAAATGCCAACGTATTATGATAACAGGTATAAATGGGAATAGGAAAAAAAGTAATCGTAAGTTTATAATCATGCAGGAAAAGATAACCATGGTCTTTGTCTGCTAAATGGGATATAATGCGCACAAAATAACAGTAAACAGCATTGAATACTGTTGATATAAAGATTTTTTAAGAGATATCAAAGATTAGTTTATGTTGTTAAACAGGTAAATCACATTAGAAAAAAACTTCAATTCAATCTGGGCAGTTTATGAATTGCCTGACAATGTAATATACAACAAAATTATCTCGACAAAACCTGCCGGGCTGGGTACAATCACATCCAATTGAGATTTCTGGATTTTGATTCTTCCTTTGTAGCATTGCCAGACACTTTTCATCAGAATTGCTGCTGAGAGACTTGTATCCATGATGAAGAGGGAGAAAGTGTTCTTTTGTCCTTTGCTCTTGAAGGAATGATGTGTTTTGATACCAATAATAATGTTGACAGTCCCTGCAACATGTCCTCTATGATGGTTTAGCTACAAATCACAAATCGGTGCTCTGAGTATGAGGCAACAGAGGATTTATGTCATTGTACCCTCAGGGTTTTGTTGTTCATCCGAGCATCACACTTTTATCAAAGCAGATTATAGCAATCTCCTTCGAGCATGCAGCCATTTAACCCACAAATACAGCGTGTAAAGAGATACTTTATTAAAGACATTATATGTGTGACAGCTGGCAGTTACATACATTTCCAAATACGACATTTCAGATAAAATCTCATGTTGCATAATTATGTGGAGATATAATGTGCTCTATGCTAGTGCAATTCCAATTTAGGCGACATACTGTATGTCAACAAGGCAAGATTGAGGACTAAGAGAAAATATTTAAACATAACGGTTCTATTTCCTCAGTGAAATCATGTTTATTGTGACATTCAGTGTTCTTTACCAATGATAGAAAGACCACTAGAATACAGGTGTTGTGTTGTTTACTAAATTAGCAGATTTGAAATTGCCTCCACAAGAGACCATTAAATCAAAGCGGCATTCCTCACTAATGCATAGTGGAGCTGGTAGGGTTGCCCAGAATCAATCACTTAAATGGGACCATGAAAGCATAGAGTGTGCTATTAAATGAATTGTATCGGCAGGCTCACTGCTCACCTCCGAGTGTAATCAGCATCACTGCCGGAAGGGAGAAAAACAATTTAATACCAACATCTGTTTAATCGCTGAACTTTAAACTAGTTTTCTATCTACAAGGTTTAGTGATCCATCTATTTTTTTTTTACAGTGGTTATAATGTTTAGTAGATATTAATAAGTCAAACAAATAAAGTGTCAAAAGATTTCTCCAAATAATAATCAGAACAGCAGCCACCTCACTTCACTGCAGGTCACTGCTTCTGTCCAATTTGCAATATTTGTTGGAACTCCATAGAATGACATTAATGCAGTGTTAAATTTCACATATTTGGTATGAACTATCATTTTTTGGTAGCCTATATAGTATACAGGCTGTGGAAGTAAAGGTGAGGAGGCACGTGGTTGTTAAAGATGTGCCTACTCGGTACACTTTCTATTCAAATCCCACCTGTAACACCACCACTAGTGTGCCCTTGAGTAAGGCACTTAGCCCATAGTTACTCCAGGGAGAATGTCCCTGTAATTGGTCATTGTAAGTCGCTTTGGATAAAAGCGTCAGCTAAATGTAATGTAATGTAATATTTAAGGTTTATTGACTAATCAAAACAAAATGGACAAAGTCAAAAAAGAAGAGGAACATCACAAAACAATGCTTTGCAAATGTTTTTGGAAATTCATTTGTTATGCCTCAAGGATATGTTGATAGCTTTTACTTTCTTCTGTGTTTAGGTAAAATTATGTCCGAACAGTTACATAATTAACGAATGGGTTACATAAAAACATCTCCCAAACCGAAAATGGCAGAAGTCACCTTTACATTTGAACTGTATTAACTTACTATGGAGTAAAGCGGTCACATTGTTATCATTTAAATGGAACTGATGGGTTATTGTATTATGATTTGTTCCGAGGAGCTAGACTCATTTGTTTTCTGGTCCATGTCGCTTGTAAGAATTGTGGGATGGGTGAAACTTAGAGTAACCAGGCACACATTTCTGTGATTTGGCTAGTTGTAATAAGCTTCTCTGAATGTGATTTGTAAATATGTTGTTCATCCCGTATTACATTTTTTCCACATTCAATTATCTCAAAGGACAAAAATGTTAAACTCAAGTCAGAGTTGTGGGGGTATGAGTTGTTTTCCTGGGATTTGTTTACCTCATGTTTGTGAGCTACAAAGCAGCAGGCAGGTCGTATCAGGGAGGTTATAATTTGATCAGCCGGAGCCTGAAGCAGCTGCTCTACATGATGGATTTCCCAAAAGCAAGGGAGGGGAGTGTCATGGAGGGTGCCATCACAGCCATAGACTGTTTATTATGTGGGTATTCTGGGTCTGATTCTCCTCTTTCTTTCACTCTCCATACCACAAAATGAAGCGTGCACTTTCAGAATATATCATATACCGTATGTACCCCACTAGGCTCCATTGTCATAAATGGGTTTTTGTGTGGAGAAAAGTCCCATAACAGGACTTTTGTGAGTGTGCTACAATTGTAATGAAAGTTGTGAACAGACAAATAGTGCTGAAAACTACTGCTTTCAGCCTGATAAGCATATATTGTTAAATTATCCAAACGCCATGGTTTATTTTCCCTGTTGAACTTTTTTGTTCAAGGGAAAGTTTTCTTTGACGACAAAGAAAACTTTCAAATGGGAATTTATATTTTGTTAAACAACGCTATAGTTTGATGTTCTCTTGTTATAAATCCAAGTTTTATACAGCACGCTTCACTGCAGCTAGTGATTAACTTTCACTCCTTCTCCACTGTTCTGTTGTGGCAGGTATTGGTTGGAGGTGTCTCTGACTCTCACATTGTATTCATGGGTCAGTGAGCATTCATGAGCGAAGGGTATTGTGTGTGTGTGTTGTGTGTGTGTGTGTGTGTGTGTGTGTGTGTGTGTGTGTGTGTGTGTGTGTGTGTGTGTGTGTGTGTGTGTGTGTGTGTGTGTGTGTGTGTGTGTGTGTGTGTGTGTGTGTGTGTGTGTGTGTGTGTGTGTGTGTGTGTGTGTGTGTGTGTGTGTGTGTGTGTGTGTGTGTGTGGTGGGTACAAATGCGTGCGCTTGAGTGTGTGTGCGTAGTGGAGAAAGATAAAACACGGGCAGTCAGGTAAAACAAAGTGTCCCCCTGTTGCAGTGGACCTGACATGATTGAATCTGACATTTTTTATTATCAAGTCACAGCACTTTGCTCTTCACTTCACCACCAATTAGGAGTGTTCACCTCTTCAGTCCTGACCTCTACAGGACAACTTTTCTCTCTCTGTGCACACTGATTGGATCTGAATCTGACCTGTACTGACCTGAATCCCCGTACTGGAGCCTCAGGTCTGACACATCAGATTCCTGGTATCAAGTTGTTAGCCCACATTGACCTTGGTCTCGAGTTTGTTGGCTGTCAGCTTTCAGACCTTCCATTTCTCCCAACTAATAATTTCCCTGAACCCTAGCTGTGTACTTTAAACAGGACCTGTAACCTGAACAATAGCCACAGTACCAGTTAACTTTCAACTATTGTCCCAGAGTTATTTGGGCTATAGTCCCTTTATGAAAGCACAATCAGACCGGAAAATACTTTTTTTTTAAACAAATTAATATGAATTAAATAGAACTCTATTAATATTGTTGTTTTGTTTAAACTTTATGTATTACACTTTCAACCCAATGGAAACTTTGTAAAACCAATGACAGTGCATTGATGATGAACTCTATTTTCATTGAGTAAAACATTCACACATACTAGAAACAAGGATACATGCATTGACATCAGAATAACTAAAGACAACATATTCAGGACCCTAGAAACAGCTTTGACTTTAAATTTGTGGACATTATTTCAGCTTCAACACTTCCAGTGTAATAATAATCAATTACCAGCCTTCAGAGTGTGAAGACTGCTCTAGGTCCAACTTAACAATCTAATCAGGTCCAGGTCAAATCCATCTGTCACCTCAGATCAAGAGCGGCTCCAAAGATAATTGCCTTTAGTCGCCAGAAGTCATAACTATGGTTATTTTTACCCGCCATCAACGTCTCTACTCCATTGAGGGCTGAATTCAATACCACCAACCGACCACCTCATTAAGAGAAATTCACACAGGGACCGAGTTGCCAAAGACCATGTGTCGACCATCCAATCAGTAGAATGATGAGAATAGAAGTTGACATGATGTCAAATGAGCAGTCAGCCTCGGATTTTATATATATACATATATACATATATGAGTAAAGCCGTTGATGGATTGAACTATTAAACCAAATTTGTTATTGATCAAATAATAAAATATCCATTTAGTACCAACAACTAATCATATCCTCTTCAAACACCAGTTATTAGTGAAACTGAAGTGCTAGCTAAAAGTAGAAGCCATTCATACTTCAATCAGTGCTATCTGGATTAAGCACAAATGTAATCTCAATGGTCTTTTTGTTAAGTTCAGACACGTCTATTTTCGTACTCAGCAATCATGTACATATGTCTGGGGAAAATAAATCAATATACACGAGCACAGTCCATGTGCAGCTTCAAGCAGATCTCCCTATCCTACTCAGGGTCTTTGTTCTGCTTTTATCAGGCATTTATTTGGGGATGGATAGGATTTTCTTCCCCCTCCACAGTGCTGTTCTGAATAATCATTAACATTGGAAGATTTTAAGCTTAATTCATGAAACGAAGAGAAGCCTTGAATGTTTGAAAATTGATGCATCTCATGATTGTTGGATTATAAACTTGCTGACCCAATAATCGTCGGACACATTTCATGCTATAGCTCTATAAGGAATGAATGTATCCGGATTGTCATCTAAAATAGTTCACAGAAATCAGATGAATGCTTCGACAGCTGCACCTGGTTCACTTCCTTTCTCGTGTGACATTATGGCTCTCTAGCACATTGCATCTGTCAAAAAACAATATTCAGGAGCTGAGGTGCTTAATGTTTAATTAATGACAAAAGCCATCTCTGTAACATCTGGAGAAAAACAAAGAGTGACAGATAACGCTGCAGCCTTGTCATTTTGATCTCTGGAGTATCTTTTTCCTGCCCCGCTCTCTGCTATTCTTCACTGCTCCAAGTGTTCATCTGGCGTTGATTTCCTCTTCCGTTGATTTGGGTTTTGATAATGAAAACATTACTGTACTCCTTTTGCCTTTTCAAACAGGAGTGGTTGTATTTATTTGTATTTGTGCATTGAGAATAGGTGGCTGTGTGCATCCACAAATAAGCATATGTGTAAATAGGAATGCTAAGAGCTGCATATGCTTCTCAGCACATATGGCGCTGAAGTAAACAAAAGCTAGCAGGCCATATGTGCATATTTGTGCAGGTGCTGCTCAGTGGCACTCATTTAGAATGCAAATAGGTGTCAGTGGTAATTGCTACTTTTCTAAAACGTAGTTAGGTGCAACTGCTCCTACTACATTGTACAAGTTTAATTGAAACTTAACAACAAAGTACTACAATTAAAACTGAAAACATAGGGCTTAAGTAACAACATTTTATGAGGTTGACTTTGTTGCTTAATGGTTGCTAGCGGGAGCTTCACTTTCCTGTATTAATTCTTTCTGTGATCCATTATGTGAGGGCAGAAGTGACTCAAATCTTCTTGTTTGGAGTACGATGAAGCGTGTTTATGTGAAAGTAAGGTGTGTTAGGCTTAAAGCCATAGTTTTCTATTTTGATTAACAATAAGTGCAATCAACCATGAGAACACAAACTCAGAACAGCAAGAATCCTGCAAGTAGCCTACATTATAGCTTCTAAAAAAACGAAACCATTTTAAGAGCATATTAACATTGCTGATTATGGACAGTTAAAACAGGTCAGAGAAAGATTTACCTATCCGCCAAATGATGGACAATTTTTTGGTTTGGTCCAAAAATATTATTTATGGACTATGGTTTCAGGGAGATTTTCGATAGGCTTATTTAAATTCCTCTACGAGAAGGCGTAATGTTCTCCCTCTTTTCAAATCCGATAATGATCACAGATTTTGGTGAGGAAAAGGTTATTCACATTTTTGTATTGGTGCATTGTAGCTTTATAGGATAATGGCTACTGAGAGAAGAATTGTCTTGTATTTTAAGGAAGAGGTAGATTCATCAGAAGGCCATCAGGGGAAGTTATGCACATGCAAATATTTGCCATGTCCATGACTGTGAAAAAGCAATTTATAACATCAAAAGATTCTGTACTTGTTAAGTGTGTCTCCGTTCATTACTGTCCGTAGGAGCCATTTTATGGGTGCTGTTGGTGTCTCAGTTTATGTAATTTATATGTATAGTGCAATATTATTTTTAACACTTGGTGGCGGGGTTTAGCTGCACCGGGTGTATAAAAGGGGTCACAGGTGACAGGAAATGACGAGGACGCAGGAGGAAGAGAGCATACCTATGGAACATACCGATTCCACCAGCCCGGCAGATGCTCACCACAACAATTGACTGTATGATAAACCTGTAAAACGCTAAATAAAACATCACTCTAAACCACAGCAAAAGACCTGAGATTCATCTGTTTGTGTCTGCGTCTGGATCACTCCAAACCCTCCTGTGAAGTAATGGCAATAGGATATAGGACATTGGAACATTGAAAATGGCCATCATACTGTCTGAATTCTGTTTAAATTAACACATCTGGTATGGATCTCAAGTGAAAAGCGACATGTCCTAATCAAAAGAGAATCTCACCTTTGATTAAGTCAGAGCCAAACATTGAGGCCAGCCTGCAGGGACAGCCTTTGGAAATACAGGCTTTGTTTGGGATTTTGTTTTGCCCAAATTTATAAAGAGAACATTCCACATATTTTGCAAATAGTTACAGCCTAAGTCACAGAACTTCATTTCTACCATTTTTATTAGTTTTGATGTAACAATGTAATGGTAAAGACTCCTTGAGTAACCATGCATATTTAGGATTTTAATCAAAACCTTAACCTCTACACTACACTTACTTATCTGTTACATCTGTTTATAATGATTCTGTTGGACAAAAAACTCCTCATCTGAGTCAAACATTTATGGCTGATTCTCTCCTCCAATGGACATAATTGACCAGTTGCCAAAACTCATCATTTTAACTTTTTAATAAGAACATGTTGTCATTAGACTGCTAAGTGGTGTCCAAGTGCTCTTATCTGAGTGCACTTTTTGAGGGCCAGCTGCAATGAAATGCCAAAATGTATGCGAACCACTCTTTGTGTTATAGTGTAAGTGAATGTAGCTGTTGCCATGTGTGAGGTATTTCGATGTGATTTGCTGAATGTGTTATATCGCAGGTGAAAACTGGAATAAAATATGGCTGTTAATCAAATAAACACTGAATCTAGCAGACCACAGTTTCAGTTTTTATATATTCATTTAATTTTGAAATAACTTGTGAAGTATTTGCCCTGAACAAATTGTGCTTTATTTCATGGTCCCCACCTGTGATGACTATAGGCTTCATTGTTAACATTCCCTCTTGCTATCCAATCCTTTGTGTTTCACAATAAACTTTAAAATTCAGCACCTGTTTTGTCATCTGCATTCTCCTTGACTGCAAAGCAGTGTTTTCCATTTTTCTTTTGCTGAGAGAGGGATCACGACTTAGACATATATTTACAAGCATATTATATATGTAGCTGATTCTTTCACACTGAGTGATTCATGGTGAGAAGATGGAGTGGCTAGACATGTGTATATTGCTTAAAATGCTGGCAGATACAGGTCAAACTTGTGTCTTTTCTTTCTTCATCCTTAAATCAAACACCAACCAAGAAGACTTGTACGTGTGTATATTTGCCCAATTGACTTGATAAAGGAAATACCACATATAGTCGGGGGCCTAGGGGATTTTTTGGTTCAGATTCTCGCAAATTCGCCAAATTTGGTACAGATGTTGTCCACACCGTACTTAATCATTTTAAGATGGGTGCCAAGATTGGCGCCCCATGGTACTGCCATATTGCGCAATCCAATATGGCTGCCACCCGAAAAAAACGGAAAGTCATAGAATCATAAATAATACCACTTTTTAGGGGGTTTCTGGGTCGTAGAATCTGATTCTGGTGTTCTTTTAATGATTTGAGGTCAAGATTACCCCTCAAGGTCAAGTTTACTCATCAAAGTTAGTACATAAAGGTAATATTGGGGTAAAATCCGGTATTTCTGGTGCGCCATGCCAGATGCTACCCCCAAAAAGTTATTTTTTTCCATTATAAGTTGTAGTTGTATATATATCAATGTTTCACAACTCAAAACAGTAGATTGTTTATTATAAACAACAAACTAATACAAGTCCAACTTCAACAACAGTAAACAACAGTAGGGGACAATGTAATCAAAATAGTTACTCCGTAAAACTTGCTAAAATCAAAAAGTTAGATCACAATGTTGTCTTTCACATTCTTTGTGTCTCCATCCCTTGCAAGGTGTGGAGTTACTGGCTGTCATCTTCATTATTAAGGCACCCACCTTCGCATTTGCAGAGGATTGTGCATCGGACACCGATACAGTGGCATTTGCACTTTCCCATGCATCCCTTGAGGCAGCCACAGCGCACAAGAAGGTCAAATGCTGCTGATGCATCACTAAGAGTGGTCCACAGTGGTTGCCATGTGCCAGTGCCATCTTTGTGCCAGCCCCACTCACTGAAGTCAGGAATTTCCTGCTGGACCGAGGTTGCCTGATTCCAGTAGAAACTTGCCTGCAGTAGCGCTCGCTTGACATGCTGGAACAGTGCAGCTTGGGTAGGTGGGAGGTTTTCCAGGGATCTACTTCCAGTGGTGAAGAGGCAATGTCTGGCCTCATTGACACCAGCTGCACCACACCCCTTGCTGTACATGAGCACGACAAATCGTTCAATGTTCTGCATATGCACAGACTCAAGACTGAAGAGGTCAGGGGTGTTTGTGAGAGCAACTAGTGTGTTGGTGAGGTCTGGTATGCTTCTCCAGGCTGCCCAAGCTGTCTTCTTGCCACATCCAAGAAACTGGGAAGTTGTGTCACACCCTGTTAAGCTGTGGAAGAGGGGTAGTGCCAATGACTTTGATGGACCGAGATCAGAGTAGATGGTATGGACTGGTATGTCACGATATTTTCGACCAGTACCGAAACCCACCCAGAGCTCCGTTAGGCCAAGGGTCTCGAAAAACCGGATTGCCAAAATGACAACATCGCTGTCTACGGTGCGAACAAAGGCTGTTGTATGACCCTGCTCTGCTGCATGTGCCAGATGCAGGAGGATCCTGGTGTCTGCCTCAGAATGGTTGCACTTCTGTAGTTTTGTGACATCACAAGGCATGTTGGAGAGCACAGTCTCAAAGTGGGTAGTCAGAAGGAGCTTTCCACGCATGTCATTCTTTGAGATCTGTGTGCTGATGAATGAGAAGAGCTCCTTTTTGTTGTCCTCGTTTTTTAGGAAGCCACTCCATTCATGCTTAGGGATTGGAGTGCTACCATCACCGACTTTTGTCCGTGAACCATTCCCACGCCGTTTCTGTGTAAGATATTTTAGGTTATTTTCCTCTGGGTAGTTGTCCCATACAGCATCAATGCGGTGGGTACTAGTTGTCATTTGGGCCTCCAGAAATGGTGTAATGTTGAGCAAGACATACTCGCTGAATGTCTTTGCTGTTGTGGGGCGCACCATGTGGATGACTGCTGCCATATCCAACACCACAACGGTAGATTGTTTGGCAGAAGCTGCACGACCTGTGCTAGCATTGAGGCATTGAAGAATGTCAGACTTTGTCCCAGATCGCAGAGACCCTCTGTCCGCCAGGCTCGGTGGCTCTCTCTGATTTTCGAATTGAAAGAAGTCTGTCATGTCAGCATTGGGACGTGACTGGAGTGAAAGGAACAGTTGTGTGATTAAAACCATGTTCTGCTTCTGTATGCCACCGTCCTTTGTACCTTTTTTCTTGGGGCCAGTTCGGTTGGCGAATGTTAGCATGTTTTTCCGCTTGACGGTATCAGATACTGGTACTGAAGCCATTTCCAATCTTTCCTTGACATATGCTGCATGAAGGGTCTGGCCGGCTTCATGGATTTGAGATAAAGAAGCAAAAACTGCCGGCTCCATGACATTCTGTGTATCGAGTGCAATAAGCTCCTGGCTTGTAGCAAGGAAGGGGTTGCCTAGCTGCTGTACCACATCGATGAACGAGAGTACATCCTTGCGAAACTTTACTTGCAAGTTATGTCCTTCCTCATGATGAGCAGTGGATGACGTTGGTGGGTCATTGATGGCCTCAAACTCCTCAACTATCCGTGTGCAATCAGGTCCAGCCAGCATAAACAATGTAAGGGCTTCAGGATTCTCATAGAGTCCAACGGCTCCGCCATGCGCCTGGAGGCTTTTGTTGGACTGCTCATGTGCTTGGTCCTTGGCCATGAGGCTGAACTTTCTAGCTGATTTCTGCACAACAAAGTTGCCTTTCATGAATTCAGCATGTACTTGAGGGTGTTTATCAGCTATCTGAACCATGTCACGGACATGGACTAGCATCCAACGTGCGTAGTTTGTGTGGTCCAGGGCGTGAAACCAGCCGCAAAGTTCGTCACATGCTTGCACATATAGTGGAAAGTCCCCTTCCCGCAGGGACCGCACAAAGCGACACATCAGAAGCTCCAGCTTCATTATGGTTGACCAGAACTTGAACTGGGGAACAGTTTGTGAACGTTGATCCCACATATCAAATGACTCAGGTGGGCCCATTATACTCTCACAATACTCTGCGTAGGCGGTCTGTTTGAGCTCATAAAGTGACATGAGAGAAACTTGATGGGCATACCTTGTGCGTTTGATGTGATGCTCATTGAGCGCAGATTGTGCGCGACCGGATGTCAGGACCTCAGCCTTAGCGAGGATGGTGGCCCACCCGGAGTCGAGCAGCAGCTTCCCAATCATTAGGTGCATCTTGTCTTCAATATGCAGCGCACCCATCATGGCAACCAACTTGTCTTCTCCCAAAGTGTTGGGGTATTGCCATTGGAGCAGTTTGATGATAGCAAATAGTGGCTGATCTGCACCGAGTACGCTAGTCTGGCCTGGGTTGAGGAACTCTGTGCCTTGCATCGTCAGCTCCATCGCGTGCTTCATTGAAGATGCGGATGCGGCCTTGTCTGGGAATAGGGGGTAGATGCCGATCTCAGCTGGGGGCTTCACTGATTGCTCGCTGGCTAGCATAGAGTTGTATCCCGACCAAGTGATGATGTCACCCTCTGCTAACGTGCCTTGCTTCAGCACACTGTTAACGTGTGCCATCCATACCTCATCCTTGACCGTGGCACCTTGCACATCAAGCGGTGGTCTGACTTTGCTGTTGCCATATTTTGGTGCAAAGACATCTGTTTGAGTAAGTTGGACTGGGGGCTGGATCACGTAAGAGTCTGGTAGCTTTGGAGTCGACGTGTCAGAGGGGTCAAGCTTAATTGGATCCCGCTTCACACCTAGGTTCTCATGCGAGAGATGGTTGGTCACGCTAAGGGCATATCCGTGGAACTCATCAAGTGAGAAGTTGCCCTGAGCCTTGCTGTCTAAATTATCCACATCATGGGTGGTGAAGACATTGAGACGGCTGTTGGTTGGTAGTACCACTCCATCTAAGACATGGCGAGCACACACCGCTTGAGCAATACCTCGCTTAACTTGCATGACCCGTTTGTATGATACTGACATGCCTTGAGCATGTTCAATATCAATCTGTTTTTTGTTCCGTCCATGTCCATGCAGCCTGAGGCCACGATACAGGGGGAAGGGGGTTTCTCGCTCCTTGTTGTGGCGTATTGTATCCGTCTTCACAGCGTGGTGTGTACCCTTACTAGTATTGTAGATAAGCAGTTGTGAGATGTTGCATGCAATTCTCTCCCTTGCATTCAGATTGCTGTCTTCACTAATCTTCTCAAGAGCTGATGGGCCCTGGAGCACTACATTGAAGAAACTCCTCATCTCTTCACTAACTGGAGCTGTGAGGCAGTTAGCAGGAAAGGAGCCATCAAAAGGCAGTTGACTCTGTATAAAGTTGTGCATCATCATGGCAGCCCGCATGAAAATAAGAGCATCTTCTTGACCAATTTGTGCGCTATATGTCTTGGCAAGCTCATCAGCAACCTTAAATTTGTGAGATAGATAAATATCCTTCCGGCCTTTATTTTCCTTGGAAACCTCAACCCATTCAGGTAGAAACTTGAGAAGGTGATCCTTGAATCGGGTTGAGTGTGGCACTTTTTCATCTTGGCATTGATGACCTTGATCACTCGTAAACTTTCGATACATATTGCGTAGCTCTGAGAGCTTGAATAAAGTGTTCTCTGAATGTTCGATCAGGGCTATTATCTGAGCGCAGATGATCGTATTGAAGGGCGAAGGTGCAGGCCGCACCGAATCACGTTTCTCAGTAGCGATAGCGGTGTTTCTTAAACTTACATAACAGTTATGGTGAGTATGGAAATCAGCCGCATGTGCATCAGAAGCTGGGGCAACTAGTCTGCCAAGTAAAGCAAAGTTTTTGTTGGTCTTCGCCCAACTCTTTAGATTGTTATCTACATCATCAGATGTTGCCCTGTGGAGGTTAGCTGGATCCACGCCCTCACAGATGATACAATATTTGACATTGCCTTGTTGCTGAAAATTCCCAGATGATCTGAGTTTTTTGGGACTAGGGCCAGTCTCTGCACTGGGGGCAGCTTCTTTGTCTTGCTTCTCTCTCGCCCGTTTAACCCGAGAACTACTACAATAAAGCCTGCACGTTTTGTGATACACAGCCTTATGCAATGTAAGAGTTGCTGCAATGCCTGAACCATCATTCAACTGACTAATCGTGACGTTACAAGGAAGATCATTGGCATTGATATCATTGAAGTCTTTTAGATCCCTCTCAAGTGATACAAGTCCCTCTGTCTTTGGAGTTGTCAAGCTTTCTCCAGGTTTGACCATTTGACAAAGACAACAGAGTTCCCAGTTCATAATTTTGATAGAAGACATGCTTGACTTGACACTCTTGTTCTAGTCCATTATGATGATGTAGGCTCGTCGACACAAAGAACTTTCACTTGCCATCCCGTCTTATAGGTGACATAGCAGGCACCTAAAAACAAGGACATAGGTTTGGTATCAACGTTGGTTGGGACCAGAGAGCAGAGTGCACATGCAAAAATGATAGCAATATTAGTATCCCCAGGACTTCATTTAATTCACTTCATATCATTGTTCTAATTTATTGATGACTTTATTTGGGCAAAATAATGAATTAATAATGAAATTTCTCAAAATGACATTAGTTATCTTATTAGCTGGCAAGTGTACAGGCAGATTAACCTTAGCTCAGCAAGATATCAATCACCAACAATCACTGAGCTAGCTAGCTTCTAATCTCTGAGCAATTGTTAGCTAATGTTAGTCAGAGCTAATATAGCTAATGTTAGCTAGCTTGAAAACATCAACTACATGTTCTTTGACAGTATTCACACCATGAAACTATAACAGCACACTAATTTCATTATGTTGTCTATCAGAAAATGCATGCACTTTTGCTAACATTACAACTTACCTGTCTTTTGTATGTGGACCATGAATCACCAGTACAGCCTCATTAGGTTACCTTCACCTGGTTTAACTGGCAGGCTGATTCAGCAAACACAGCACATGTTGTTACTGTTTGACTCCTGCCTTGTCTCTCAAAGAAGTTTGAAAATAGGTTAAATGGCAAAACATTATTTCCAATAAATAATGATACCATTTTATTTTTTATGACACAAAATGACCTTTATGTTAACTTAGAGGGGTAAACTTGACCTCATATCATTGAGATGAAACCAGAATCAGATTGTTTTGAATTGTGAAATAAAA
This sequence comes from Notothenia rossii, assembly GCF_949606895.1. NCBI lineage: Eukaryota > Metazoa > Chordata > Actinopteri > Perciformes > Nototheniidae > Notothenia > Notothenia rossii. The sequence continues at coordinate 18,735,836 of NC_136907.1, forward strand.
CATTGATACATACAAGTATAGCTTATAATGAGAAAAAAAAATGGGGGTAGAATCTGGCATGTTGCACCAGAAATACTGAATTTTACCCCGATATTACCTTTATATACTAACTTTGATGAGTAAACTTGACCTTGAGGGGTAATCTTGACCTCAAATCATTTAAATAACACCAGAATCAGATTTTACGGCCCAGAAAACCCCTAAAAAGTGGTATCATTTATGATTCTAGGCCTTTTTGTTTTTTTCGGGTGGCAGCCATATTGGATTGCGCAATATGGCAGTACCATGGGGCGCCAATCTTGGCACCCATCTTAAAATGATTAAGTACGGTATGGACAACATCTGTGCCAAATTTGGCGAATTTGCGAGAATCTGAACCAAACGGTCCTTTTTTACCCCCTAGGCCCCCAACTAATAGTTGGGGGGAAAGATAGAAACTATTTTTTTTTTTCATTACACCAGTAAATGCACCTGTTACACTTATTGAAAGCATATTTCTATCATGAATTTTCGAAATGTATGGATAATATATAGCCTGATATATTTCATGTTTATAATACAAACCTTTTTTAATCATAGCATACTTTACCCTTTTCATGATAAACAAAATAGAAAAACAAAGATTTTTTAAATAATTTTTGACATTCTGAAACTTGAAATTTCTTTTTTAAAGAACTTTGAAACAAGTGGACTCTTAGCTTGCAATTTGCTAAAAGGTGTCAGTACAACATGTCCTGGCAATTCAGTGTCATTATGGTGTAACAGATATTTTATCCTTAAAGTGTCAAGATTATGGTTAAAAAAGTACCGGAGGAAAAAGTGATAAAGTAATAGAAATGTGACGCTTGAACTTCAAATCAGCATTCAGAACACGAGCCTCCCTGAGGCAGCATTCATAAATATGTTATGAGCACGGCCTGCCGCTATACAGTCCGGCAGTAATGGATATTCAGGGTGAAGGAGCTCTTGTGAGAGCAGCATGTAAAGGATGACTGAGCTGGAGTTAGTAACGCACCATTAACTGACTCCTCAGGATGCTCACAGACTGGGGAGAGAAGGAAACCCAGCTGGTCAGGAAATCGATATAAAGCACATCAGTATGTGAGTCAGTGAGAGAAGGGGAGGTTTATGTTTGCAATATCAGGATCACTTTAAACACCGAGTGCAATAAACACCCAGGAATGTTCTTGTAGATGCTTGTACTAAACAAGTTTGACTGTGCATGCTGACACAAGGTGCAAAGACAGCCCGATCTTCCATAGTGCAGGTCAACAGCAAAGGCTGCATAATTGATATCTGCATATAGCACTTGACTTTTGTCAGGTTTTTTTTATTTCAAGGCCCCGCACTTGCACTTTGAGTATTGCTGCTAAGCTATATACAATATAAATGGCATAACAAAAGAAAACTGTAAAAGACAGATAATTGACAAATAAATGGTAAATGTAAACAAGTAATGCTAAAGACTACAATGAATGGTCCAATCAGTTACATGTAAAGCAATCCAGGAAGTTACAGCATGTAACTTTGCATGTTGCTAGTTATGTTGTAAATCTTTTGTATAACTCATACAGTATGAAAATCAACAGACAATGTGTTCATTTCTGTTGCACAGTTTGTTTGGAAACAAACTATGTGTTCTGCTGTTGGTGGCAGGGTAGGTTTTGGGGAACTGTTTTGCACAGGCTCTCGGGTTTTTTGTTTAAAAATCTATTTAAAAACTCCTGTAATAAAACCAATAAAAGTTTATAAAAGCCTTGTTTGGTCTGTGTTCATTTTTTTTTTATGAAATAACGAAAATGCAATAAAAGGGATAGAAGGGAGCAGCGGCTGTAGCACAGAGCGTATGCGGCGGGGTTAAAACCTGTACTCCTGCTTCCCCGAGGGGGTATCCCCCGGTGGGGTGTCCGAGGATGTGTCCCACAACATCTGGTAAAAGACCTAAGTGGGTTAAAAACATCTGGCTTAAAGTACCGAGGTTGGCTTTGTTTAAAATCGGCATGCAGGTAAAATGTGTGTGAAAAAATAAATGATAAATAAAGACATAAAAGTGCTTAGTAAAATAAGTGCTTTTAAAAACAAGTGCTGGTAATAAAAATCACATCAACCCAAATGTTAAAATATGTAAGATATAAAACAAATATGTAAAATAAAAAATATAAAACACACACGGGTTAGTAGGCAGACGGGGAGGGAAAATATTTTAAAATAAAGTCAACCAAGTGTCCCTAAAAGTGTTTAAAACCCAGGCCGAGGTCTAGCGAGGTGGTGCAGGTGAGACATGGGACACGCCTTGGATGATGTTTAAAAATACTTTATTAAAGGGGTTATTTCAGGGTGTTTCCCTGCTGGAGGCAAATAAAATTGAAAGAAATAACTAAAATATAAATAAAATAATATAAATAATGTTTGAATAGGAAATGGGGGATTAATAATATATAAAAAAGAATAAAATATATAACCCCCTCATTTGAAACCTAATGAAATAAGAAAACATGCAATGTACCATGGAAGCATAGAATAAACTGTGACATTTAAAATATAAACAATAGATAAAATATAAGAAATATATATATACACAAAAAAAAACATGCATTTAAAATTCATAAAAAAGGACAAGGGGCTATTTACCACTCGTAGAGGAGTTTAAAATGTGATTTAGGTGTAGGCACAAAAGTAAGAGCGATTAGGTATAGATATGATATTGATGCGTATAATCTTGGATTTAGGTTTAGGCACCAAACATTGAGGTAGTCTATTGCACCACGGTCACCCTAAGCCGAGGTTTTCAAATTGGGGAATTTCCCTTATGCTGGTTTGCAACCGCGAGGGAGAGTAGTCTACACAAAAGTTAGACAATACCAGAATATGATCTCTAAAACAAGGCATTAAAGATTGCCCCATGTCTCCCTGTGAGACTGCAACTGTGAAAAGTAGTGATGGGAATTATGGCTCTTTGAAGGGAGTCGGATCTTATGGTTCCATTTCTTTCAAAGAGCCGTTTAAAAGAACCGTTTAAAAGAGCCGGTCAAAAGAGCCGTTCAAAAGAGCGCCTTATCACTGCCTGGGTTTTGGTTGAAGTGCATCCAAATGCTGCTACGTTTTCGCATTTGGCCCATTTTCCATCCGGAAAACACATCGTCTACCTGTCCTGTACCACTTGTTATGACTTCTCTCTCTCGCGTATTCCATTAAGACCCACCCCATCTCACTCCTCGTGCTGAAACCTACCAATCAGAGTAGGGGTGGGTCTTCACAGAATGTGTTTGGGGAACAAAATCAAGATTTCTGTTAAGCTCCAAAGGTTTTTTTCACTACAGTGTCTCAGGGCTTCTTAATATTTAAAAACTATGAATGTGTCATACCCTCCAAACGGGAAGAAACTCAGCAAACTGATGATACGAACAATTTTTACCGAAACAAAACACAAGTCTCACAAGAAGGGTCTAAATGAGCCCTGAGCGAAAACATGCTAACACACTTAGCACAAAACTCTAGATATAAATGGATCGATACTTATCGGATCTGCACAAACAAGCTTAGCTAACATGCTGAGATTCCACAGATTATAGAAATATAAGTATCATCACTGAGCGATCAGAACTCGCGACAGGGGAAGCAAATACAGACAACACACAACGTAGCTTTAGGTAGCAATACACGGAGATATGCTCACCTTTAGCTGTAATTCTGATCAAAAGTTGTGTTCGCATTAAAACGAGAAAAACGCGGCTGAAGGTTAATCCAATGTGTCTGTCACTTTGAAAAAAATATTGACAATCCATAATTCGATTTGTATGTAAAAATTGGAGAATTAATATTAGCTGCTAATGGTAGCCACCAGAGTGTATCGCAGCTTCTGGTTTTGGCTACGCGTCACTCTCACTCCTTATTTGGTAACGTGTGTGTGTGTGTATGTGGAGCCTCCCCTCGATTTCATTGGCTCTAGCGGTTAAAAAGAGATGTCAGAGATAGGTCAAATCCACCCAAACTACCCCAGAAGTGTTTTGTTTTTGCTAAACCTTGATTAGGTCTAGTTGGCCAACAAGTATGATTTCATTGTTCATTACAGACTATGGGAAATGTATTTCAAATAAACAATTTCTCCAGCCAAACAGCTTAGCTTGGATTCTAAATGCTAGTATGAAACGGCCGTAACAATATTTGTTACTGCCAAATGAAAAGGGTTTTTTGTGACGGTTTTTCCTCATTTGGTAGAATTCTGAAATGTGTATAATTGTATCTCCTTAACATTTTTTGATCCCTAAAGTACCAACTTAAAGCTACCTAAAACTAATATAGCATCTACATATTTTGTTCCTGTATATCATGGCCGATTTATTTAAAATATAGCTTGCGCCCCCTTGTCTGGTCTCTCCATTACAGCAACATATTCAGTCTCCGAATGGGTTTTGCCATCTCATGAGCTCAGTAGTCCTCTAATGACACCCCAAGCCTGTAGTGTGAAGACATCAGAGAGAACAGGTAGTCTTTACGAAGGAAAGTGCTGTTCTTGAGATGTGATGCACTGCAGGTGGTGAAGGGTAAAATAAATGAGTGTGTGTGTGTGTGTGTGTGTGTGTGTGTGTGTGTGTGTGTGTGTGTGTGTGTGTGTGTGTGTGTGTGTGTGTGTGTGTGTGTGTGTGTGTGTGTGTGTGTGTGTGTGTGTGTGTTTAGTAAATCTGTCTGCAGTTTATGGGTGTGTGCTTAAGATTTTGTTTACACAAGCTGTTGCTCCCATGTGGCGGTTCTCCCTGTATAAAAGCTTTCTGGAAAACTCAATATGTTAAAAGTGCTTCCAAATGAGCAAACACACACTGACAGCATTTGACTGCGGTGCAATTCAGCTGCGGGAGTCAAAACAATAAACCAAAGCTGTAACGGAGGATGAGATGGTCGCCTCGTCCTTACCTCAATCCATTTAAGTGTGGAAGGTGTGATAGTTCTCATTCAAGGAGTCACTGGAGCTCGGAGGGAGATGAAGACATTGAGTACAAATAATGACCTAACGGGTAGAAATCTGACATCTAATCTGTGAGAAAAATCGACTGATATTTTTCTACACAAGCGAATGGTTTTGGTCTTTTTTAGTTTGGGCAATTGCACGTAAATTAATTGACACTAAAAGCGAGAGGCCTCCCAGGTTTCCGGTGCAGTTTGAAATGAAATAAGATGTTACATGGATTGTCAATGTCATACAAGAGCAGCCACTCAGGGGAGCTTAATGAGAACATCAGAGAAATGAACCCAAGGCTGTAGACGGTGGAGAAATGAAGCATTAAAATGGTAGGACGTCATATGGGTGCGGAGAGGAAAAGATAACTTTCTTTCAGCTGTGAGTAAAACAAGGACGCTCTCCTTTAATCTTAAAACAAGGCTTTATATCCTTCTCATCTGCAGCCATCATCCCTTCATGAGTCGTTTCAAATAGTTACGACACATTGGAAGAGGCAGCCAGCCAAGTTCTTTAGATATCATTTTAACCCCTATGTTGTGTTCGGGTCTACCGTGACCCGTTTCAATTTAAAATTATATAATAACTACGCTCAAGTTTTTTTTATCGGAACAAGGCTTCATGATATCCTCCACAACAGCTATATAAACACTACAAAACTGATTTTGACAATTTTGGCCAAGTCTGAAGGTCTCTAAAAAAAAGTGTATGATTTGGTGTTCGGGTCTGGGAAGACCCAGCAGAATTGTTGGGAGTGAGTCGGGGTCAAATTTGGCCCAATCAAGATTCATCTTTGACTTTAGACACCCCACCCCCACCATCCACTGTAACAATAATTGTACGCAGCATGCACCTGGTCTCCCATCCCTCTGCCCCCCCTCCCCCCACGGGAACTCCACCTTTCACAAATAATGTGTGCACTAACACTTGAACCTGAACACACACATGCACGTGTGCAATATGTGGTGTAATGTGTTTTGGGGCCATAAAATAACATTACAACAGGATTGTACGGTTATGAATGCATTATAAGTTAGTTATGGTGTAGTTAAAACAATATTGGATGATAGTCATTATTTTTGAGTGTTTTGGACTGAGATAAAACAGGCCCTTTTTTTTCTTATACTGTTAACAGCATTCCAACTAACTGTTCTTCTATGCACGAAAAGTTTATTATTCCGCCGACTTATTTTGCCGCGCTTCTTCTCCCGCATTGAACATCGCAGAAACTCCGTTCAAACATCAAAACGTTCAACTCGGTCGGCAATCGGTGGCTATTACTTTTCTCATTCATAACTTTCATAATTCCAGAGATACATCTCATAATTCATCACATTTTTAACATTTGAACTTTAACATTGCGCAGCTCGTTAAGGCAGAGTGCGTGATGTCAGAGTTAGAGTGGAGGACAGTTTGACATTTGCCTTCATATATTTTTTTTAAACTGCCATAATTCCCAAACCCTACATTCCTGAGACATAATTTTTCATGACAAACGTAGGAAAACATCCCGTAGCTTGAAAAATGACAAATAATTAAGCAAAAAATAATTAAACAAAGTGCCTCTTGAGGGCATGAAGTGACAAAAGCGTTCAACATGTCTCCATTAAAGCCCATTGTAATTTCAGGCAGATATTTCCTCACAGCAGCAGCCGCACACCTTTAGTTAAACTGCCAAAAAGGCCACATTATTAACCCGAAAGTACACAAAAATTACACTTCAGATACTCAACTTCCTTGACATGCTTCACGTTTTGAAATTTCACAGATATCTGTTACGGTTCTTCCACAAAACGTTCACATGTAAGAGGTTTATCTCTCATCCAGAACAATGGAAACTTTTTATCTCTGGACGCCTCATTAGCTCAAATACAAACACCTGTGTAATGGAACACGATGATGTCATCACTCCAACTGACATGGTTCAAGGCTCTTTCTGCATGTCAGTCTTTATGCATGACGGTGTTTTTCATAATGGATCCTGACCACTCACATTTGTACACTGTGAACAAATTATATTATTAAACAAATATATAACATAAATACAAAAAATACTCTAATTTAGTCTCTTTTCCAGCGCTCTTCATCGGTAACTTTAGCATTTCTGAGTGTCCTTGAACGCATCAATATTAGCAGATGCGTCACACCAAGCCCGGGAGATTTATTCTGCTCTGACTACTGCTAGGTAAATTCATGTATCCATAAACACCTGAAGTTTAAAGTGTCAAATGAACTCTTTTTAAAAGTATAACACACCGTTTGAGTTTGTTCATAGACTGTTTATTGGCGTGAGAACTGATATTAATTTACACATTAAAGGAAACAGCTGCTAGCTAACTTAATCTCTCCCTAAACAGTTGAACTTTAAAGTGTCAAATGAACAATAGTTTCTGTATATAGTTTTTTTTATCACTTGTTCTTTCACAAAACTGACTTTATTTTTATTCACCTTTTCTCTTTGTGGTTTTACAGAATATATTTGTTAGTAATTTATTCAAACAGTTTTAATATAGTTTTTTTCATGTATTGTTTGACAGATTTTCACTCGTGTTTTTACTGAATATAATTTGTTAGTAATTGATTTGAAACGTTTTATATAGTTTTTTTCCCCCATGTTCTGGTTTTTGAAAATAAAATTTGCCAAATGTTACTATTTCACCAGTTATTTTTGCATTTTCAACTTTTCCTACTATTTTTTCACTTAATATTCATTCATATGGAAACCATTCAGTCATCCAAATATTCCTGATTATTCACTTTCTTCTTACACATTATATTTCAGCATAATGCATTCCCACTAGCAATTTCTTCAGGAATTGCATTCTCTAGTTACAAATACATATCGTTTATTGGTTAATGTAGGACACCACAAGCCTCCATAACAGCTGTAATGCTTCTACTGGAGGGATAGAAAAAATAATGTTCTCCATCTTTTGGGATTTTGATGATGATGAATGTGGAGAGCTTTGTCTGACATACTGGTTCAAAGTCTCTTATGTGTCAGGCTGGGTTGAGATCTTGTAACTGTGAAGATATTCTATTATACTAATCAAAGCATCAAGTGAGTCCTCATGTCCACATATTGAAGCTTATCATTTGTTATAAAGCCGAGTACACCAGCAGTCTTCTACTCTTCACAGCCTTTGTTGGCACATTGCTGAATATCTTAGCTCAAAAATTCCACCTTTAATTTTGAGCAGATATATTAAACATGACCATACCTTAACACATCCATTGTATTTACATAACATTACCTATAGCCTACTGTGACTGCCATGCAAAGATATATTATAGAAAATAATGATGCTAATGTTCAGCTTCAATGTGCATCAACATTAGAAGAATCGTGTAGGAATTGTTGCTCTCTTAACCTTAACCTTAAATTATTTTTAAAACTACATTTGTTAATATTTTGCAACAAAAAACAACATAAGCTTCCTTGCTGCATTTTGCTTGCTGTGTCAGGTCTGTCCTGCAGCCAAATTCACTTCCTGTTTGTTTAAGGGTTTCTTTCTGCCCTCAGTCTGCAGTGAAACACATATCAGTCAGTTTATTGTTTGCCAAGTGTTTAAATTAAGGGACTGTGTAACAAAATGCCACAAGTCACATCACTGTTAAGTCACAAATATTAAGACATAATTATTACCCAACAGTCATTGTTTGATGTTAAACTCAGGAAGTATTGCAATACAAAGACAAAACTATACAAATCTCATCTGACTTTACCTGACTATCTAATACACTATAGCTTCCTGGAATCCTGGAAAAGAAGTGTAAACTCAAACAACAGTTGGTTTATTTATGTGATGCCACTGCAAACGTTCACACTTGGTAAACGTGTTTGCAGTTTGTCATGTATTTGAAGATTGACTGTATAATTGACATGCCAGTTGCCATGACCTATATAAAACTGAATGAATGTTATTGCTATGCAGCCTGTATGGAGCTCATGTTGGATGTTGGCAAGTCCTTAAATAATGCTCTGTAGCCTGCGACTCCCGCTGACAGCTCATCTTGGACTGATTTATGTAAATAAAAAAAGAACAGAGCTAAAATCTCGAATTTGAATAGTAGCTTCAGTAACTTGCAGTCATTACAGTTATGTTACACAGTAACTTTCAGTCTTATTTCACTGAGTAGCACATCCTACCTGTCCGTGAAAAGATTGAGGAAGAAGCTGATCAATAAATATTTCACGAGTTTCATTACTGCATATTTATAGTGTGTCTGCTACTCAGTAAATCTGTCTGAGTCTGTGCTGTGAAACAATCTTTAACCCAAAAGCCACAAAGTTGAGCCGTGCAGCGCAGGCGAGGCCGTCTCATCTAATTCAACCATCCTGCCAAATGAAGCCCACAGAGCCGTTACTGCCAGCCAAATGACAACAAGGGCAGAATCTTGTTTGCTCATCCACTGCTGTGTGAAGTTTGTCTTTGAAAGCATCAGGACGCATATGTGCGACGGAAAAATACTCACTGCAGTGATGGAAATTAACTTGTTCCAATGAATTTGAGATTATATTTGTGATCTTGCTTTATACAGTCAGTTAGTTTTCTCCTCAGTAGGGATACAAGTGTAGATTGAGAACTTTGTAAGCATTGAAAAGGTGAGACAACAGTATTTAATGGGAAAAATAAACCAAAAACTCCCACTCTATATTAATAATAACAAGGTTGTCTGAATTTAAGTATTTATACTAAATAAAAGACATTCAATACAAACGTACATATTGAACATTTTAAAATGAAACAATATGGGGAAGATATTACTCAGTTAATAGTAAAGGTCATTCAATAAATGAAACTTTGGTAGTTTGATACCAAGTTCCTAGTGCGAATAGTCCTTTAGCTATAGGGGAAAGAAAAGTGAGTTGTTAAATTGATGTAATGTAAATTAAAAGTACATTTTAAATGCACAGCGACAAAGCAATCACTATCTTCGTGTGTGTTTGTTAAACTAATCAATAGAAAAACTAATTAAAATAGGCTTCATAACACTTTCTCCTATTAGCCAAGACTTTCATCATTATACTTTAGTTCGAGTTTGCCCTAAAATTGAATTGGCTATATTTATGTTATCTACAAATAAAAGTCCAAATGTCCTATAAAATTAATTTCCTTACTAAATGGCAGTACACACAAAACATGTTATCATAATGTTATTTGATGTTTAAAAGGAATGACCACATTTTACTTGCAAGCAACCCTATGTATTTGTGCAAATGATGACTGCTGTCTCCCTTACAGAACAAGCAGTGTCAGCGCACCACAAAGCCTTTTACCCTGCAGACCTATTGAACACAGAACAAGTTATATACAGAGCTGGATGTTGTAAATGTACTTATTTACTTTATCAGTGTTTGCTAATAAGCAAGCAACTTGCCAGCTTTCCAGCATTGGCAGAGCCTCAGTAAAGAGTGAGAAGTGGAAGAATCAATCTTGTGTGATTATATCTTCCTTTGGTTCTTCACGGTGAGGCTGGGTGGTTGGATAAAAGAGCAATTTAGATTAGATTGATGATTAGATTATTTGTCTTTGTCACATATAATTCTTTTCATGAACACAATATTTTTCAAAAACGTAACCACAAAAGTTGGCAGTTGAGAAAACACTCAAATGGTCAGGCACCTGTTTTGGAAAACTGATCAATTGTTGTTGTGACGATTGGGCTGCGAGATCTGAAAACAAGTTTTTTAAACATTGACAGTGAAAAACATCCCTTTTTCCTACGTCAATGTACCCAAATAAAAATATAGCATAAAGCTTGTTTCTGAATACATCAGTTAATTATGTGTTTTATTTCTAAAAGATCACATTTTTTAATCCAAGAGCTGATCCTGCATTATCAAACTTTTCTATTGGCTACAGGACTGTCTCAGAAAATTAGAATATTGTGATAAAGTTCTTTATTTTCTGTAATGCAATTAAAAAAACAAAAATGTCATACATTCTGGATTCATTACAAATCAACTGAAATATTGCAAGCCTTTTATTATTTTAATATTGCTGATTATGGCATACAGCTTAAGAAAACTCAAAAATCCTATCTCAAAAAATTAGAATAGTTCCTCAGACCAAGTAAAAAAAAAAGATTTATAACAGCAAAACACAATCAAACATTTGAAAATGTCCATTAATGCACTCAGTACTTGGTTGGGAATCCTTTTGCACGGATTACTGCATCAATGCGGCGTGGCATGGAGGCAATCAGCCTGTGGCATTGCTGAGGTGTTATGGATGCCCAGGATGCTTCAATAGCGGCCTTTAGCTCATTAGCATTGTTGGGTCTGGTGTCTTTCAGCTTCTTCTTCACAATACCCCACATATTCTCTATGGGGTTCAGGTCAGGGGAATTTGCAGGCCAATCGAGGACAGTAATGCCATGGTCAGTACACCAGTTACTGGTGGTTTTGGCACTGTGGGCAGGTGCCACATCATGCTGGAAAATGAATTCCTCATCTCCATAGAGCTTTTCAGCAGACGGAAGCATGTAGTGCTCTAAAATCTCTTGGTACACAGCTGCATTTACTCTGGGCTTGATGAAACACAGTGGACCAACACCAGCAGCTGACATGGCTCCCCAAACCATCGCTGACTGTGGGAACTTCACACTGGATTTGACTTTTGATACCTGGACTCCAGCTTCAGTCCACTGTCTTTGAAGCTCCCCCAAATTCTGGAAGCGACTCTTCTTCACAATGCTGTTAAGGCTGCGGTCATCTCTCTTGGTTGTGCAGCGTTTCCTGCCACATTTCCCCCTTCCAACAGACTTTTTGTGGATGTGCTTTGAAACTGCACTCTGTGAACAGCTTGCTCTTTGAGAAATTTCTTTTTGTGTCTTACCCTCCTGATGGAGGGTGTCAATGACGGTCCTCTGGACAGCAGTCAGATCAGCAGTCTTCCCCATACTTGTGATTTAGTTTACTGAACCAAGCTGAGTGTTTTTCAAGGCTCAGGAAACCCTTGCAGGTGTTTCGAGTTAATTAGACGATTCAAGTGATTCGTTGAACACCCTACTAGTATACTTTTTCATGATATTCTAATATTTAGAGATAGGATATTTGAGTTTTCTTAAGCTGTATGCCATAATCAGCAATATTAAAATAATAAAAGGCTTGCAATATTTCAGTTGATTTGTAATGAATCCAGAATGTATGACATTTTTGTTTTTTTAATTGCATTACAGAAAATAAAGAACTTTATCACAATATTCTAATTTTCTGAGACAGTCCTGTATGTTTAGGCACTTGGTTGAAGTTAGGCACAGGAGACTGGAAGCTGTAGGTGAACAGGATGTGAAGTCTGTAGGTTGTAAATAAAATGGCATGGGCTGTTTGAATATTAAAAAAATGAACACAATGAAAGGCCAGACTTTGTCTGGATCAAGGCCAAAATCGAAAAATAGCCGCTTGATATATTTAATGAACATTTTGAATTGCAGGCTTAAGCAGAGGACCTTCACAAAAATATACAGTAGGCTATACATACACAATTGCCTTTTGTGTTTGAACTCAAAAAAGATAATGAAAATGAAGGACCTTTGAGGCAATTTCTACAGAACCCAGAGCCATAATTGAAGGCACTTAATCATGGTCTGACTCACATAACGCAACAAATTAAAAGCTGCAGCAGGGTTTCTTTGTTCATTTCTGAGTCGGATTGCTCTCAGTGGAAAGAGCAAACCTGGACTCCAGAGTGGAGGCAATTTCCTGCTCAAGTTTCTATTGTCTTTTGACTTTCTGAAGTTGGAAGAAAAAGTTTTTGTATTAATACCTTAAGCTTTTGATTCAGACAAACAAACAAACAAACAAACACAGTGGGCTCAGAAAATAAAGCTATCCCTGCCTTTTAGAGAGGGAAGTGAGTGACATCGAGGGTTGGATCAAAATGAACTTCTATTATCCGCAATGTTTTAAAATTGATAATAACTTTTCTAAAATAGATCCACAATGTCTGTACAATAGGGTATGTTATTCCTGAAAAATGTTTTTTTTACCATTTGCAGAACACTAATGGTTTTTTAAATACATTTAGGGACTATGGCACTTGATAAGTAACTCATTTCTAATTTATCCTTTGTCTCTTCATAATATAAGCCTGTGTTTTATTTTTAATCTGTTTGTATTTCAATAAAAATAGGAAAGCACGTATTGTTTTGACATGCAACAGATGCAAAAGTGATGTTTCTTCCATTAAAAGTGGATTTGTTTTTCTGAATCTATTACTTCACCATAAAGCCAATTAGCTGTTTCATAGTCTTGAATTATTTCCACTGAACTCTGGAACACTTCAACAACGTATTTTTGTTTGAGTTTTCTGACTTCTATTTATTCAAAATCAACGTTGAGGAGGAAGTCGGAGCTCAGGATCACAGTGGGTAATTAATATTCTGCCAATAACTTTAAATAGTTGATGTTAGAATATAGTGTATGGTGACAAAAAAATAAGCCTTACACATAGGCCCTTGCAAGATAGTGTGTCAAGTATTTTCTGAATTATTGTGAGCTAGTTAGAGACTATTTACTTAAAGGCATGGCAACGGACATTGTGCCATGGAGATATATTTCTGTACATAGCAGTTGTACAGTTGACTACTCTTTCATTAAAGTAAGAAAAAAGTCCTATCATTTAACATGCATGTTGGAAATGTTAATTTGAGCAAAATGAGAGAATAACTACCTAGGTCCATGTACCTAGGTATGTTTGTCTGTGCACTCAAAAAGTGGCCACAATCCAAGATGAGAAGATTTTATTTGTCTCTCTAGGTTTTGTAGCATGACATGTGCTGAAAGGAAGGAAAATGGCTGGGAAATAACCACCCAGACCTAACCAGAAGCCTTCAAGTTGCATAGTGATGATTATGTTTCCCAAACAATCTCAGGCTGCAGTGGTCCAATGTTTGACCTCCAACTTCCTTCAGGGCTTTAAAGACACACTCATCTCACACTGACTTCCTCGTAGTCAGAACCTTTCCATGCGACCTAATTTGGGCGACATCATTGCTCGCCACTCTCCCTCCTGATGTTTTCTGTCTGTGCGTTAAATATCTGTCTAATATCCAAGGAGCCATGAGAGGACGTGACCCCAATACCTCCACCCGGTCCCCAGCAGCCCAGCCTGCCACTGTGATGCTGCTTCACCCATTATTTCCCATTAGTGCTTGACAGCAGGCTGTTTGTAGCTGCGAGACCCTGCAGAGAATCAGGTCAGCCACAGTGCCTCTGCCCTATTGTTGGCACATGTGCTGCTCGACCTCGATGGACTCTTCGTGGGTCCACATTTTTGGTGGAGGTTATCTAAAAATAAGGACAAACAAGCTTGAAACCTACATTGGTCGTAAATAGGTTGCTCACTGAAAGCAAACACTTTGATTTAAGCTATTTCTATGTTAAACCAAAACATACCTGAGAATGTACACTTTATTTATTGAGCACTTTTCAAAATGTACTTTTGGGAGTGCTTTCTATCAGGGAAGTTGAGCTTTTGCGAAGGTGAAGACTTAGATTCTAAAGATGGACCAATCTTCTGCAACGATAGTAAAGCAATTTATCTGTTGCTGTTACAGAGAAAAGAAAACTTTGGAGTGTTTGTTTGTCCTTCAGTCTACAAGACAATCCAGCTCTAAGCGAAGAAAGGGAACATTGTGTTTGGGAACATGCCAAGAAATCACTAAAGTGAACGCACACTCATACGCACACACCGCCAGAACAGCCAAACTAATCACTATTGCAGGATCTACACCGTGTCCTCTTGTCTATGAACAGTAATGACAAGCACTATTCTCATTGTGTCATTAATTCATCATCTGCTGTCCTTGGCTCTTCTCGTTCCTTCAGGGTGATTGAAAATCAAATGTAATCAACCACAGTTTTTTATGACCTAGGTTTATGAGCAATTTAAATTTAAATTCAAAATGTACTGCATGCACAGGTTGTATTCATTTATCTACAAGACACATCCAGTTTCTGGAAGCCCCTGTCTTGCATTTAAACACACTCAAGTTGCAAATTAACAAACAAGTTGCTATAAATATGTCCTTCAAGCTACTTAATCTATTTTATATTCTTCTTTATATTTACTCTAACACACACACACATCCATATGCACCTTCAGTCCTTTTTAGACTGGTGCATTGGTTAACTTTGATGACAGAGACCAATAGAAATATCCTATCCCTAAAATCTTTCTCCCCCTTCTATTTGAATGTCTGCTTTGGCTCGGCATGATGAATGATCGCTCTGACCAATCAATTCTATTTAGATAAGCTTCCCTCCAGAGAGGACAGGAAAGGGAAGAAGGATGGATTTGTTGAGGTATTCAACACAGGCCCAAGGTTATTGTTATTGTGGCTGCTCTCCAACCTGATGTTCAGGTAGGACAGACTGATAGCTGTTTTCTAAGAGATTAACCTCTCAGAAAGTACTGCGAGTACAGCAGCTGTGTACAGGATGAGCTAAATAAAGCATCAGTATATCATGTTCTAATAAGAGGGGTAATTAAATAATATGCTAATTGGTAGTGTGTTATTGCAGATAAATGACACCTAAAGAAAAGTCATGATTTCTTCCAGTGCAATTGCCCAAAAAAGCCATACATGTACATACAGTGTTGGAGCAAGCAGTTGCTTAAGGGAAATATTTAGGGAAATAAATGTGTATCTTCAAGTTTGTGTGTATATAAATAAATAATGATGCTCTGGTATACATTGGACTGTGTATATTACAAATATTACACTGGCATTTTCTAGCTTTATCCCTTTTATGACATCTGTCAAACTAAGATGTACAACAGTTTCAGATTGTCCAACTACTTTCGATGATTCTGCCAAACAGGTCCCATAACTCTGGTCATTAAATCACTCTTCTGCTGTCTCTTTAACAAAGATATCGCACATTATGTGCAAAATGACCTTTCAGGAGCTTTTTGGGTGGTGAATGAGCCAATATTATTATAGCTGATGATTGTGAAAGTGAACTTTTACCCAACATCCCCCCCCAGTGGGTTATTTGCAGTGTTACCTGAACGGGCAGAAATAACCACCAGACTAACATTTGGATGTTTTTTATTGCATTTAGTTAATGATTATTACTTATAGGAAACTGTTGCTTTGGATCCCTGCAAATGACCTTTTCAGCACCCATTTTACACATCTAAACATCTTTAAATGATTACACCTTCACATCAACAACAGCACATAAACAATTCCAAGTCTCGGAAAAAGAATATCACAACCAATAAACAGTATGACAAAACACAAATCGTCCAAACTCTTGTTCCATCCACGTAACTGATATACATGTTTTACTCCCGAGATACAGGAACACATCTGTGGAGAGGTGTCTATGGCTAAAACATTGTTGTTTGTTATAAAACTTATCAACCACTTCTACAAGCACAATGTCATTTTTTTAAATGACTATTTTGTCTTTAACTTCCAAAGCATAAACAAGCTCATTATAAACATCTTCATAGTCTAATTTTACTGAAACAAATTTCAGTTTCTTGAGCCTTTGAGCCCATGTAGAGGTGCCGTTGTTATTGAGGACACATTTGTATGAGGAGGCACCTTACCCAGTATATGGACAAACTGTGTTCTTATCATTACACATGGAAACTACTTAAGAACATGTCCAAAATGAGCAATGCAGAGGAAACGCTGCACCACCATCATCAAGAAAAAGAGTCCCTGACTTATACAGGCATGCATTTATCAAAATATGATAGATTACACCTGCATGGTAATGTTTCAAACATTTTCCATTTCATTAGACATTGAAGCCGTGTAATCACTTGTACATTCCAGTTCCTCGGTTGCCTTTGAAACATCCACGTCAAAGGGACTTGTTGTTATTGAGGCATCATTTCTAAGTCTTCCACTTCTTACAGTGAGTGTCAGATGATTGACAGGAAGCAGTGACATGAAAACAATCAACACAATGAAATGACAATATTTTATTACAACTTTTTGTCCTGAAACATAAACGATGAAGCTATATATTGTCAAATTCTGAGCTATGTTGATGGAGTTTACAAGAATTAGTTCTGAAACAGCTTTTTGGTTTCTGAACATTTGACCTGTTGAAAATCACTGGTAAAGCATGTAGTATTAATAATGTGGCAAATGACTCTAGTCAAATGTCATCCCTGCATGGAAATACTTTCATGCAGAAGGGAGGATGAACATGACTCAGCAGATATTTGGTTCGCCACAGTTGTAGTCATATTGTATAAAATCCTTTGTAGTGAGGATGCCCATCTCACAGAAAACAAAGTGGAAAACAGACAGAAAAAATGCTAGAGCAGTTCTTTCAACAAGCAAAACCAGACTCACTAAATCTTAATGATAACAAACCCCAATTTTCAACCCAATTTGCTCATGTTTCTTCTTTTTCAAATGTATTCTAAACCATTGCATTTGGACAGCTAACACTTCCGAAGATGTGTTTTATTTCTGACCGATCTAAGAGCTATGCCTATATGTTGCTCTCATAGGACACACTTGTTCGTGAGCCAGGCAAACGTAGGCCCATCTCAGCATCCTCATCAGAAACTGTGTGGATCGAAACTTTGACATCCAAGTCACCTTCAGTGTGGCGTCCACTTGACAGTAGTGCCTGGCAAACCTCCTCCTCCTCATGGCCTAGATCTGGTCTGATCACAGACAACGATGTCTCACCCTGAGCCCCTTTGTTCCCCGTGTCCACGACTTCCTCTGAGAACGTGCGGCAGTTGAGGATGAGCGGCGGCAAAGGAACGCTTCGAGCCAGATCCTCCATGTGCCGAGCGAACTCCATGGTCTTGTACTGCGTGACCTTGGCGAGCTCCAGCGTCTTGGCGGACGTGATGATGGGAATGTGCTTGGCGACCTCCAACGCCTTCTGCAGCTTCTCTGCGCCCTCGGTGCGGAAGAACTCGTTGATGGCTCTCTCGGTCTTCCTAAGGTGGCTGCTGACCATGCAAAGACGTGCTATGTTGAGGGGCACGGTGATGGCGAAGGCCACCAGGCAGACGATGACGAAGTACAGGCCCAGGCCACTGCTGTTGTGGGCAACACGAATAGTTACGGTGTAGTTTTTAGTCTCGCCTGTCCAACTGGTGGTGACGCAGGTGAAGCGGCCACGATCATTGAAGGAGACCAAAGTGATGTTCAGAGCTCCATTCTCCTGAATCTGCCATTTTTCACCTGAAGGCGGAACACAAAAGACAAGGTTTTTTTTTTTACCAAAAAAACTCTAAAACCTTGATTTGGAAAGAAATGTGAACTGATTTTAACAGCTCATCCCCTTCACTGTAGTAACACAGCATCAAACATTTACATAGGTCAACAAACCCCATAAGGACTCATTTCTCAATATCATTTAAATAAGTACACCGGATTAAGAAAAAAGTGGTTCACGATACGATAATACATTATTGTCAGAGCAAGCTTGACATTGTTCTTGATTTAACATAACATTACAATGACAGAGCATAATATGTTCGAGAATCTTTAACATACATTTGACCGTGAATTGACTGCATTCAATTTAAGGATTGGCTGGTGCAAAGAAAGAGTGATTGAGTCTAACTTCATTAAATTGTGGGACCCTGTATCACCAATTTGAATTTGATCTGCATACTGGTTTGATTATAGATTTCAATGCTTCTCCAGCGTAGTGTTAAGTAAGTATGTTGTTGACATAGTAGGGTTTTTGACAAATCTCTGTTGAAAAAACAGTTTCAGAACAATGCACATGCACATTAAGGATGAGGCAGGCAGTAATGACAGATTTCAGGTCTTGATAAAAAACACAAGAAGATGGAGTGTATTTTTTTCTTTTTTTAAATATAAAAAACAACTATGGGTCTAAAGAACTCAATGTTCTTCATGAACTCTTTCTCAGCACAGCATGTCCTCCCCTCTCCTCAGTCCTTACCCAGCAGAGGTCCATTAGAGTTGAACCACTTGGTGTCATTGTAGCCTCCGGTCACATTACACTCTATCAGCGCGGTGGTTCCCTCATTCACCACAATGTCCCCGCTGGAGAGGATGACCAGACGCATGAGGGGCACCGGCACCGCCACCGGCACCGCCTCCGCTTCCGCTTCTGACCCATTCTGAGCTCCGTCTGCTGCCCAGCCACCAAAGAGCAGGACTGTGAGAAGCAGGTGAGACAGGTGGCGTCTCTGAGGTGGCAACATGTCGGAAAGAGTTAGAGCTTCAGCTCACATTTAGATGAGAAGAACCTGCAAAACAGGAAGACTCTACGGTTATGTTTCACGCAGCAACACAGGGTTTTAAACACTTACTTTTTTGTGTCTTCATAAGAGTCATGTCCATATTAGAACAATCTTTATAGAATCCATCATTGACATTTCATCTTTCTACAGTTCAGTATGTTAACATATGGACATATGGATTTTCACAACATCTTCTTTCATGTAGGCCTATTCCCTTTTTAGGGACAAATGTAAACCAAATATTAACATCTAGACGTTCAAGGCCAAAACTTTATGATATAAAAAGACAGACATTTTTTTCTTCTTCAATAATTACCACTCATTTGTTGCCTTTGCTTTTTCCATCACCATTTTTAACTACAATAATATTTAGATATCTAATTAGATTTAATTTTCTTTATTTTAAACTAAAAATAATTTGATTAAGATGATGTCTAGGGAGCACAGTCGTGTATAGGGTGATAACATAGGAGACGTATCACTATTATATCATAACTCAGCGTAGTATTGCCGTACATAGGCCTACGGTACATGTATGCTTTGGTGTTATGTGAGAGGAATAGTAGGGTAAACAATCACTTGATAACTGTATTATAAACTAACAACAACAGTATGTCAAGCTCAGCTGGAATACTATGTGTGTATTTAGTGCATTTAACTGAAGGAAAAACCTTAAACAGAATCACCAAATTCACAAGAACCTAAACTGACAACATTCACAATGTTTCCCACCTGCTGCTCGGACAGCGACCAAACCAACTAATCCTCGAACGACATAGACATCCAAAAAAATAACTGGAATATATTCCTTTTAGTTTTAAAGTATGTTAGTCAGTTTTAACACGCAATTGTTAGAACAAAGCAGACACGAGCTGCCTGTCCGGTCCGTCTACTTCCTGCTTCAAGTAAGAGGGAGTGGGTGTGGCTAAATTGTTGGCAATTCTCCCAAGATGCAGCAGGAGAAGGTGGGTGATAGGATTTTTCTTATTATACATCCATGATTGTACCTGCTAGTGGAAAGATGACATGCGGAAGTACAGCTTGTGTTATGATAACTACTAATAATTAATAATGATAACATGTTCATATAAGACTGTAATCCATTTGTATTTGCCATCAAGTTAAACGTTTTGAGGATAGTGCACATTGTTAGCATTTTTTCGAGAATAAATGAATATACAACTAATACACATTAATGCCTTGTGCCTTGAGCATTTTTTCCTTACTGTAATTTTGTTGTGAAAAAATACCGTTCCGGAAGTACTGTTTTGATTTGACTGTATTTTAGTAGTTTCTTGCATCAAACTAATTTATGCAATGACCGGCATTACGGTTTGACTTTCTTCAAAATAAAATCTTTACACCTCCAACGCTTGGAAAATAAAATAATATGTTGAAGGAAAGAGGCATTTTAGTAAATATCTCATTCTATGAAATAAAATAAAAAGAGGACATCTTTTACATATTTTGATATGAAGATGTCTTTCAATCTGTTTCGTTGGATGGAATCGCTTTACAAGAATACTTACACGGACCCTTTGACCTCTGTTTTTAACCACCAACTTTTGTTTTGAAAAGTCAGCCGGAAGCTATTCTTCTCATTTTGTCTAACTGTCAGTTACTGGTCAGTAAAAACAAAATGTGACGTGGCTAATCCTTGTGGACAAAAATAACGAGAAACCCTGAAGCAATAACTGTTTACGGAAAAACTAAAAGGCGTTAAAGGTGCAGAAAGACAGGTGCAAACTGAAATATAAGAGGCAGACCTATCGTGCTGTTGATTTGGGGAAGGAAACGGTGAGCAGGCTGGGGTTAACTGCTAGCATCAAAACACTGACAGCAACAAGGTGAGTTAGTAGCTAAAGTGAATCAATGTGTGTTGTTTTTCCACTAAAGTATGTGTTTATAGTTATACAAACAGCGTTATATGTTTTAAACGTGCGCTTCTTCTAGTCATTCTGTCAAATAGACATTAAATGGACTGTACTTATATACATTACTTAACATAACATATTAGCATCTCAATGTAAAGCATTAATAGCAATTTAACTAATACAACCATATTGCTAATTGTCCAAGGAATATGTCACTGAATGTAAGCTTCATATTATACACATTATAACATCGATTCTTATTCCTGATGTGTATTAGCATGCAAAGAGATACTGTACTTACCACTTAATGTGGACACCTTTTGTTGTAGTTTGACTGAAATAAATCCCAGAATGAACTTTGAACTGACACTCTGCAGCTGCACAGATAACTGACTGCTTAGTTGACTGCTGTTCCCTGGGTGTTGAGGAAATGCATTCTGGGAAATGTATGTTATCACTGATTGAAGGAAAGTGTTTTCACAAAAACAGTGAATTACACTTTCTGTAAAGTAACAACTGGAATTAAGTGGTTTGATATAACAATTGAGACTGATTGGATATTTCCTTAAACATCAAATATTATGTTATAATTGTTATATTTTCACTTTAAAGGCATGTACTAAGACATTGAGATGTCAGACAGCGAAGCTCCAACCGCTCCAGAGATGTCTACAGAGGATGGCTCTCCTGCAGAAACCCCTGACATATCCTCACCGACCACTCCTGACAACTCCACTGACGTTGCCCCGACGAGGAAAGCCAGGAGGAGACCAGAAATCCAACCAGTAGCTGAAGTCAAGGAGAAGCCGAAAGTAGAGGAGCAGCCCGCAGAGGCACCGGTGAGATAATTATTGTTTATACTAGAAATACTTGCTAATTGTATGAGAGCATATGCCATTAAAAAGACAAACATTTGGTAACATTTTCTGAGCCTGACGATTATGGTGAGGCTAGGCCACGTAAAATAAAATGATGTCTGGGACAGATACTGTTGGGCACTTAAGTATTCTAAAAGGAGAGGCTGATTTAAAACCATCTCAAGTCATCTCCTGGGTCTACACTGAGTATTATAAATGTGTTTTAAACAAGATGCTGTAGTGTTCTTTTACTAAAGCAAAATCTAAGACACCAAAGATCACTTTTGCACTGAAGTAATTGATTTCTTACTCGTTTTAAACTTTTCTCTCTGTCTTTTCTTTTCCACCTCCTCCTTTTCTTTTGCCCTTTCTTTCCCGTCTTCCTCTCTCCCAGACACCCAGTCAGTCCACGGTGTCTCAGGGTGGCTGGGGATACTGGGGCAGCTGGGGGAAAACCATCTTATCTACAGCAACAGCTACTGTGGCCACTGTGGGTGAGTATAGACCACCATATACACAATGCTCATGGTGGTCCTTTCAGTTATCTACTCTGAGAACTACAGCCAGTAGTCTAATTATCACATGTTTAGGGTTTAAACTCGCCACATTTCTGTTTTTAATCATTACATATCTTCTGTCCATCCAGGCCAAGGCCTCACTCAGGTGATAGAGAAGGCTGAGACATCACTGGGAATCCCCAGTCCCACCGAACTCTCAGCGCGAGTAGAGGAAGAGCAGAAGGAGCAAGGTGGGGCTTTACTGTATGACAATACATCCCACCTTTTCCCCATATTGTCTTAGCCTTGTATAATGTTTTTTTTTTTGCTCTTCCTGAAGCTGAATCCAGCAGTGAGACGGACAGAGTGCCGGGCGATGGCTCTGCGGCGGTGGAAAGTGCGTTTGGGATGCTGTCTTCGCTCACTAGCGTCGTCCAGAGCACAGTAAGCAGGAATATCCACTGTTCTTGGACTCAGGAAGGAGAAGTTTATATTTTTGAATCTGAAATATCCAGTTTCATATGGTAGAGTTGAAATAGTAGTAACAGTTGTATACAGTACAAATAGAAGTAGGAATGGGGAAGGTAACAGTGTTTATGTGTCTTTATTTAATACCTAGTGTAACCATTGGAACACATGCATGCACATTATCTTGCATCAGAACATGATTTGTCCCAAAAGATACATTTTTTTTGTGGGCTTTTGATATTGGACTCACAATACTCAACCATGGCATTCTTGTTTTACTTTTATGTATGCACCACGACACCAAGTCAAACTCCTCGTACGTGTAAACCTACCTGGTAATAAATCTTCTTCTGATTCTTCTGATAAGGATTGACCATGGCATCAGTGAAAATGATCTTATATGGTGAATGGATGCTAAGAACATACAGCTTTCGGGAAATGATGATTTTTCTTTCATATGTATTTCCTTCTCCTCTCAGGGGAAAACGATGATAACTGGCGGTCTGGATGCTCTGGAGTTCATCGGAAGAAGACGATGGATGTGATAGCAGAAGGCGATCCTGGCTTCAAGAAGACCAAAGGGCTGATGAATAGGAACTCCACTCTGTCTCAGGTGGGCATACTGGG